>NW_027498456.1:0-146356 GCF_021521415.1 Bidens hawaiensis | reverse complement strand
TAAAGAGTTTTAAACGTACTAAGGCTTAAATATCAATTTGTTAGTCTCTATAACATATATATAACTCGTATATGACCCCTCAGTATGTATACGGGTCATAATTAGTATCGGTCGGTTACTCGTTTAAGCACTACGAATTAACCGATTTATCGTTTACTTGTTACGTAATGAATATAGTGTACCTCGTTTTATCATGAATGTCACAAGATTTACCTGTAATTCTAATTCTCATATATATTTTGTTCTATAATGAAAGGAGAATCGAATTCAAGCCACATTTACAGACAGGATATCTTCGTTTCAAAAGATTCTTGAAGGAAAGCTCAACTCTGACTATTGTTAATCCTAGCGTTGGTCTAAATGGATCGAACTACCGTGTGATTGACTGTTCCAACAAATTGGTGTTGGGACCAAACACACATGTCAATCCATGTCAAGAGTTTGATGGTCGCATGTTTGGTTTCAAGATGGTTTCATTTGAATCACTAATCAATAAAGATATTTCTTTGAAATCCACTGTTGGTATAAAAAATATTTGAATTCTAATAAATTGATTTATAATTTATTGTTAGATTTCCATTAAATCTGTTAATTATTTATTTACTTATTTTTGTTTGTCTTAGATATTATTGGTCACGTGGTTCATGTGTTCAAGAGCAATGCTTCAAACGTTAAGGATAAAAGCAAGCCTACAATGGAGATAAGTGATTTAAGGTATTAATATTTACCCTAACATTTGGTGACATTTTTTTGTTAACTTACTTTATACTTTATATTGTATTTAACACTTATCTAATTTCAGTGGAAATTGTGTATATCTCACACTATGGGATCATTATGCGTCTGAGCTCTCTAAATATGTAATTGAACATTTTGATTAAAGCCAGGCCATTATTGTACTGCAGTTTGGTAGGGTTAAGTATTACAACGGTTCTGATGGTAAAGGTAACTATGTCTACTGTTTTGAAGTTTCTTGATTTTTAATATGTCACTAACTTTAACTAATGTTTCGTTGTATAATTTTCATTTTTGTTAGAGAAAGTGTATGTGTCGAATTCTTTTGGATCTAATGTTAGCCGTTTCTTTATAAATGATTTTTTATTTGAAATAGAAGAATACGAAAACAGGTATATTATTAAACCAGTAATTATTGTTTTAGTTCATAGATATTGTTATATAAATTTTATATTATCTTACTAATTCCTAAATTATTTAAATTTTAATTTTGTAGTTTGTTGGGTTTGCTAAATGGCAATGATGTTTCTGTTCGTAAACCCATTCCGGTGAAGAAGCTGTCGTCTGTTGATGAGGAGTTTTTGAGAGCAACAGATTATTTTAACATCGGTGATATTTGTACCATTATATTTGTAAGTTAATTATCAAATTCACTATTTGTACGATTATATTGCATAACTTGTTTTTTACTTATTTGCAGCCTAAGAGTATCATTATCCTTGGTACAATTAAGGCCATATGTCCAGATACAGAGTGGTATTACATTGGCTGTAATACTTGTAGCCATAAACTCATGGAAAATAATGGTGAAGGGGGGGGAATGAATATGAATGCAAAACAGAAAGATGCAATGTGTTAGGTGTTCTCCTACACCTAGGTACTTAGTGAAAAAAAATTCAAATTTTTATTGACAAAATATACAATATTAGGTTTTGCTTGCTATTAACATATTTTAAAAATTATGTAGATTCAAAATCAAGATAAGGGTTCAAGATTCGACAGGAGTTGTGCCGTTGGCTCTTTTTGATAGAGATGCTAAAATGCTGATCAACAAAACTACAGCTGAACTGATTGATTCTCAAAAGCAGGTTTGTTTTCAATTACTAAATTTTATAATTATTATAGATAATTGTTAAAAATTTGAAAATTAACTTTTTTTTCCACTTATTTTATTACAGAATGAGGTTGAAAACGGTTGATTCCCTGCTGAGTTGGATTGTCTTTTAGAAAAGAAATTTGCTTTTAAGGTCGATGTGGCAGAGTTCAATTTCAGAAACAATGTTGAAGATTATGGTATAAACAAGCTTACTGATGACACTAATATTCTCACTGAATTAAAGAAAAGGTAGAATGGTCATTTGGTAATTATTTAACACTAAATTCATTTTATAGTCAATGTTATTTTTTAACTTTTTTCATTAACCGATTCTGTGGTTACACTTTTAATTTTAAGCAAACCAATTCTAATTTTGTTTCATTGGGAGCATCTATGTCAGAATTTCAATCATCTGGTTCGGTTTCCGTCAAGGTAAATATGTTTGTTAAATAGATAATTGAAAATTATAAATATAGGTGACACAAAGATGTGTGACATGATTTTGTTATGCTGATTACTTTGTTAATTGTTAATAACAGATTTCGGATATTGGAGATAACCAAAGTCCAAGTTCAAATGTTGATGGTCAGGATGTGGCAAATGAGGAAAAGGGAATGTCAACGTCTTCTGACGCTAAACTTAAGAGAAAATTGGTTGAGGTTTTTGAAGCTGACGATCAACCTAGCATGTCAGACACTAAGTTTAAGTCAAAGACTATTGAAGAGATGGGCAACACCAGTGAATCATGTGATGTTGGAACTATTTTACCTCCTAAGTTGGAGAAGGATTCTAAGTGAACGGTTAAACTTTGGTTTCGAAATTATTCGTTTTGGTTTTACATCTTTATTATTTTTAATAGTTTTGGATATTATATGTTTGGTTTTTTAAACATGTGTTTTTTGGAGCGACTATCTCTGCTACTTAGTTGTTTTGAATGATTTATCCTTATTTGAATGTTTGATTATATTTATGTTTGGAGTTATTTTTTCTTAATGGTTGGTTCTTTGTTGTATATATAATCTGTTAATAACGAATCTGCCATGCATTTTGAAGTTGTCAAAAAAAATAATTTATATCCCAAATTAATTTTAATTTACAATAACCTTATATTTGTATATATAATATGAAAATGGTTTTTGGTTGATATCTTTAAATATATTATTTTGTGCCTTTTAAGTTTGGTTTTCAGTAACATCTTATTTATATAATTATTTTGTCACATTTTTTATAACAGGCTTTTTTTTTTAAATTTTATGTTACATTTTTTAAAATCTGACTTTAATAATTAATAAATATATATTCTATTAGACATGTTATACTTATATGATCATTAATCTTATTTTGTTAGTATTGTTTATTGCAACTCACAAATTTTAGTTTTATTGTTTTATTTTAGGTTTTTTAAAATTTAATTCTATAAATTAAGGATAACTTAATTAAATATTCGCTGCCAAAAATGTAATTACCTTCTCCCAAATAGTAAAATTCAAGACAAATATAAACAATAGATATGCTATTTAGGTATTTATTTGAAATATATTCCAAAAATTAAATGTGATGGTTATATTCTCAAGAAAACCGTTTACCATATAATGACTTGGGTTAAAACCGACTTTTTGTATCATTTATAACTTTTAATATGTTTTTAATCTATTTGTACCATCCGATCAAAATCAGAATGACACTTTGATTCTTCTTCCATGTTTTGAAGGTAAGTTCGCCCTTTCAACCTTAATTAGTCCCTGATTTTATCCTAAATTGTAACATCCCCAAAATTTCGATCCAAATTTGACAACTTAGGAAAGTTAAGGGAACAAAAATAATATCAAAGACAAGTCATAAGAAAATATTAAATAAGGAAATATAAGAAAAATAAAGAAATAAAAATATTTCCTAAGTTAAATCTTCTTACATAAAGAAAACTCTATCCCACATGAAAAAATGTAAGAAAGTGAAAGCCTTACACTTGGGTATAAATAACGGAAATGGAATCCATCCCACATGGAAAGTGGTAAAGAAATGGAAGCTCTTTATAAGAGATAGAATTTCCATAGTAATATTCTTTTATGAATATCATGCACCAAGTGGTCCTAGCGGAGGGTGCGTAGCACCCGACGCGCACGGGCTCGGGCGAGGACGAGGACGATGGCGAAGGCGAAGGTAACGGCGACGGGCTTTGGGCGTTGGGCGCAATGTGACGCTTTGATGGCGCACTTTTCACTTCGCACGCTCGTATCGCCGCGAGCCGCTTAAGAGTCGCCTTAGTATTTTTGGACAACGAGAATTAGACCAGAAGTGACAAGCTACAAAAGCTGAATGACTGAAAATGAAAAATAATATATAGGGACCCATCGCGCTATGCGATGAGTCCAAGAAGACGGCCATCGCGTACCGCGATGGGCCGTGATGACACATCACACACG
Source organism: Bidens hawaiensis (assembly GCF_021521415.1). Taxonomy (NCBI): domain Eukaryota; kingdom Viridiplantae; phylum Streptophyta; class Magnoliopsida; order Asterales; family Asteraceae; genus Bidens; species Bidens hawaiensis. The sequence continues at coordinate 142,102 of NW_027498456.1, read as the reverse complement.
TGTCACACTCTGGTGACAAGTGGCAGCAGGGCAAGACACGTGGCATATGTGTCAGGCCACGTGGCGACACGTGGCAGACGTGTCTGCCACGTGGCGACACATGGCATGACCTCAGAAATGTACCCGTCGCGGTACGCGACGGTGTTGAAAAAGGGGCCCATCGCGTACCGTGATGGGATCCAAAATTGGCTATAAATAGGGGGGATCGGCTCATTTCATACACACCACAGCCACTCTCTATCTAGAATTACACTCTCTCTCTACCTCGGTTTGTGTGCCGAACATCGTTTTGCGTGCCACCGACCCAACAATCATCACCTTGTAATGCGTACCAAATACCCGGTGTTTTCCTCAAAGTGCGTGCCACCCAAAAAGTAACCCGACATTCCGCCTCGAAGTGTGTGCACGGCCCGGCGACACCTACACATTGCCTCGATTTGCGTGCTAAGAAGAGTTAGTTAAGAACGTCTCGATAAACGTGCATAGAGTAGAAGTGTTTCCCGTATAAACTTAGAAATATCTAACTCCGAATACCCGTGCGAGGTAAGGGGTTCTGCCTAAGTTATTATATTATTATTATAAATGGCTTAAACCATAGTCGATGGTATAGCCGAACCTTGATTACGATTAAGAATAATAAAACTTTTCTTAAGTAAAGATTATAGTAAAAATAGTATTTCTTTATTATTAAGAAATATAATATTCAAAGAATATAATTAAGAAATTATGTTTCTTCTTGAAGAAGAAACATCGTGTGTAAATGTTAAACAAACAAAGGGACTAAAGGTCCAAATGATTTATATAAACAAATGATTTCATCAAGGTTGAAGTTATACCAAAATAGACTAAAGGTCTAAAGCTAATGTATACAAATGTTATTCTCGTACTATAGGTCTGAGGTAACAAAACAAGAAGAAGAGAACAGAAAACAGTAATCAGTATCAAAAAATGATTATAAACAGAAAAGGTGAATACGCCCCAAACCTTTTATAATGAGTCTGAATGTTTGCATTGGATTTACGAATCCTTAAAACTTTGTGTTACAATAATAAGAAACGGACACTCTGATTAAGAGTATACATGTGTCTCGATCCAAACATACATGGTGACTCGGAGTTCCCGAGGCCATGCATATCATCAACATGCCTCTGAAGGTCTACGGGACTGTTCAAAGAAATGATATTGTGTATATAATTAATTGTACATGGTACTTAGGGTAATTTGATCCCAATTTAGTTGGGTGCCTAATGAGTAGTCACAAAGGTATTATTGTTGGTTTCACAAAGGTATTGAAAAGAGATTTTAGAGTCAGCGTTATTCACCGGCTTTGTGCTGACGTATTTTCCCACCCATGTTACAGGGAAACAAGAAAGGTTAGAACATACAAGCAAGAAGGAATAGAAGATTGAAGTTATAGTCATTAGATGTTATCTGATGGCTCAGATATTTTATTTAAAAATATTATAAAAGAGTTATGTTTTATAAAGAAATGTATTTGAAATATCAAGCGGGTATTCAAACCCGAGATTTTAATAAGCTTTCAATATAATAATATTTTATTTAAAGACTTCAGCTAAAATAAAACCCGCAACTCTGTTGTATTTACAAAACAGGTACCAACTATTGGTCACACGCCTAAGCCTTAAGTGAGGGTGTGACATAAATAATCCATATTTTTAGATTTTTCTTCATTATTACACATATTCTTCATCATTAATGTCAATTTCATATATTTGCATTACTTACCATGCACCTAAATGCCATGGATATTTGCTAAGCAGATGTATTATCCTGCATTAGCTGTGTTTAATCAACCATCCCTTGAAGATATGTTCAGTATCTATCAGTTAAAATTAGTCGTTATTATCATCTACTTCAATTTTTTGAGTTAATATATGCTAATAATAGAGTTTCTGTTATGTTGTATAGAAAATTCACAAAGATTATTTTAAGCTTCTTTTTCCACATGATTCTTTCCATGAGACTGTTACCATTACGCATCTAAATCAAGAGTGGAGGGTTGATATTGATTTTAGCATTGATAAGTATGTATTTGGCAATGGATGGTTCCCATTTGTAAAATATAACGATTTCGAATTGGGTGATGTTTTTGTTTTCTGTCCCACTCAGCCACACGAATGGGGAATGTTATATGTTCTAGAAAATCCGGAGTGGCTGCATAAGATTTTTGATGTCTATGTTTCTTATCCAACAATGAATAAGTTGGTATGTTAAACCTTATTATTATTCGGGCGTTTATATAAATTTTAAATTTTTTTATATTTATTTGTTTAATTCTTAAAATTTATCTTTTAAATTTTTTTTTATTAACAATGTTTATTAGACTTGTATGTCAGCAATTAAGAGACGATCTGTTTGTACGTTACCTTCCATATCTGAAACGTGGAAGATCATCTGCCAACTGGGATGTTTCTTCAGTTGATGGAAGTAGATCGACTCTTGTGTTTAAAAGTTTCAAAAGCAGTATTCATGGATATGCATTTGTTGGTCGATGGTCCAGTTTAGCAAGGCATGTTAACTTACAAGGTAATGATTATCTTGTGTTTTTACCGGTTGATCAGAATACTCTCAGGTTATATGTCTTTGATAGTCGTGGTGTTAAACGTACACAGTTTGTTCAACTAAATTTGTATGTTGGTCGGTCGGGAAATGTTGATATACTTACTATTTCATGTTAGTTTCCCAATATTCACGTAATTTGTATATCCAAATATAATTATTTGTTAACTTTTGTTCTATGTTTTTATAATTAGATGATGAAAGCTTTGGTGTTGTTGATTCAAAATGTGAGCGTGTTAGGATTCAAGATGAGCATGTCAGTAACAATTTTGTTGAAGTTGTTATTAGAGATCGTTTGGTAAGTTTTTTCCCATGTCATAAATTTGTTATGGTACAAAATTTTTTTTGTATTTAAGTATGTACTATTCTAAATACGAAATAATTTTTTTATATATTTACAGCGTTTACCTATTGAACTTGCTCGTGAAAATGGATTGAATAAGGAGACTGAGTTGGTGTTGATAAACCCAAATGGTGAAGATGTGATGACTAGAATCCACATGGAATACAATCATGGTAATTACAAGTTTAGAGTTCATGACTGGCTAGAATTTGTTCGTGTTAATTCACTTGAGTTTGGGAAGAAATGTCTACTCGAGTACAATCGTGCCACTCATTCTCTAATCTTGTCCCAAGTATTTGAATAGGTTTAAACTAAGCTTTTGTGGTATCAATATTGGGGTTCAAGAATATTCTCTTTTGATGTTTAAGTTCTGCTACAATTGACATTTTTACTTTTTTCTTTTTAATATCTTTGTTAATTATTATGATTTTGTATAAACTTAACAACTTTTATAAAACGTACGTTTATCATATGTTTAGATTCGTCATACATGTTGATGTTGTTGAATACGTATCATAAATGTTATAATATCTTATGTTTTGTATTTATTAAATTTAATTATTTATTAGATGTTTTATATTTTCATAGTTTACTTATTCCGTATTTATTTTAAGTAACAAATAAATGTGTTTAATTTTCTAATTTAAAATGATTCTTCTAGAATAATGTTTTCTTCAATACCCACCCTTGTGATTTCATTTTATGTTAATTCGTATCCTAATAATATTACCGCCTATTACCTAAGTTAGACTATTACCTTAAAAAGTTTTATAAATCCCTAAACATCTTTTAGGTTTAACATCTTGGTTTTCATTCTGCCTGCCGTCATTCATGTATGCCTCCATCCCTTGATTTCTACTTTGCTATTTCTAATGTATAATTAACTTCTGGCGATTCTTATATAACTTATATTTCTTAGATTAATACGCCAATAACTAATATATTATATTTATATTATGGTGTTTCATGTAAAAATAATATGTTGATAATGACAACTTATTTTGTCATGCTTATCGAAGATTTGAAATTTCCTATTCAGGTTATTTTTAAACTCTATAATAAAACATTTTCAATAAACATTCAATATCTAATTTTTGTAACTTTTAATTTTTTTATTAGGAAATTCCAAAAGAATTTGTCCTGCAAAATTCTATGATGTTAAAAGAGTTGCCGAAAACCATTGAAATTCATCAATACAAAGGATCATCGACAGTGGAGTTAAAAACTATTGAAAAAATAATTTGTTTTGGTGATGGAGTCACTGATCTAATGTGTTCTTTGGAGATTCGTCCTTATCAACGGATTATTATAATTTTATTTGAAGATGAAAGTACATGGTTACTTAGAACTCCTTCGAATAAGGCCATTTCTACTGGGCATCGACATGCAATTGTTATATATGACCATAATAGAATGAATGAGGAATTGGTAAAATTCAAATTCTTTGTTTCACTTAATAGTCACTATTATAAATTTATATTAAAACGGTTTTAACATTCATTAATATTTTCCTAATTTTCTAACACATTGTTTCAAAGATGAATATTGAATCCCAGTTTCAAGACTCTCTTCAAATTGGAGTAATTAACTTTATTTTTTATCATAACCATTCATTGGATATCAGTTTTAAATTTTATAAAAAACACTATTTGTTTGGTGACGGTTGGAAACAGTTGGTTAAAGATTTGTGTTTCAGAGATGGTGACGTTCTATGGTTGAATTATGTGAACAAGTCTACCATTGATTTAAGAATGTATGACAAGAACGGTATTCCTTTATTGTTTCCACATCTACCACCAGTTATTTGTCATAAATTATCAAACTTCAATCCACATGGTGAACATACCATGGAGTCTCCATATTGTCAATCAGTAGTTGGTTTTTCTCACAATCACGTTTTCAATCATAGTGATAAAAATAAGGCTGAAAACTCTAATTGTTATTTAGAGTTCCATAAGAAGATTGAATATCGTATGGTAATAAATATAATACTCTTTTATGCTTTCGTTATTGTAGCATCCCGAAATTTCTAAGAATAATATTTATTATATTATTTATTTATGGTGGAAAAGTTTACTTAAGTTAGTAGAGAAATAAAATAATAAAGATGGAAGAATAAGTAGGCTAATTAGATGGAATTAATTATAGACCAAAAAGGAAAGAAAGGCCTAAGGTCCATGGGCTTAAGGGAGTATAAAAACCCCTTAAAACCATAATCCTTTCCATTTCCATACATCTCCACAACATAGCCTACACCATCAAAACACACACATAACCCAATTCCCGTTTTTGAAAAAACCACCCACAAAGACACAAAGATTCCGGAGATCTAGCCGTCGGATCGGTCTCAAATTTTAAATGAGTGTTCATGGTATATAAATGAAGATTTCCATCAATTAGATCTTCGATCAGAGGTCAGCAAGTCCAATGTTTATCAACAAAACCATAGCAGCTCAAAAGTGAAGATTCCGGCAACTGTTCAGCTGTTTCGGCGACTGTAGCGGCGGTTTCCAGCGAAGGTGAGCTGATGGTTTGTATATTGGGACGAGACGGTTCCGTGGACGCTTAAATCACTAAAATCGGAGTTCGTTTGATATGGTTTTGAGCATCTCGAGTGATTTCGTACAAAAACCTCAAAGGTACGTTTTTGTTAAAAAGGCTTACTTTTCATGAACGGATTTACATGAAAATTGGTAGGATGATATATCGGGTCATGATTATTGATAAAGTAATGAACTTGATAATAAACGGGTTAGTTGGTTCGTTTCGGGTAAAACGAGCAGTGGTCGGTTTGTGAAAAGAACGGGTAAATGAAGTCGGTTTTGCATGAAACTTAGTAGGATAGTAAATTGGACCCTATTATGTGATAAAGTTGCAAACTTGATGTATAAAATGGACTTAGCGAACTCATGGACATATACGGTTCATAAAATAAACCCTAGATCTTGTTTTAAACATTTTAAGCCTAAAGGTCCAAACTTTATGCTTTTTCGGGCCGAGTCTTATCTGAAATTGAACATGGGAATGTTTACGGGATTGGTTAGTACCATATCAAAGGGTTACACGTTGAAACGGAGATGGTTAAAGGGGTTAAGATCGAACTCGTTGCTGCTGCTACAAGTTCGCTGAGTAAGTTCGCCACTTCAAGTTCGCTTACTGTAAACTTCGCCGCATATAAGTTCGCATGATATTTAAGTTCGTCTGATATCTAAGATCGCTTATATCTAAGTTCGCTTATATATAAGTTCACCTGATATCTAAGTTCGCTTATATATAAGTTCGCCTGATATCTAAGTTCGCTTATATCTAAGTTCGCTTATATCTCAGTTCACTTAAATTGAGACCCGGATAAAAGGCGAACTACATATGTATACATATATGTGCATACACATGATGGTATGCATTGTAAGGACCTAAGAGGTAAAACGCTAGAATGTTAAAATAAAGGAAAACCATAAAAAGTGTTGAGCTAATACTAGGCCTTTGTATTAGATTATATGAGTATTGATACATATAACTTATATACAGTTAGCCGAGCTCAGTTAAAGAAGGGGATAACGATTAACGGTGAACGTAACAGGATTCGGGTGAGTTTCTAGTCCCATTTCCTTGTTATGTTTTCGGGGCTGTGTGCATACTCAATGTGAATGTTAATGCACTTACCTTAAATGGTAAGTGTATGTCTTAATGATGAATGTGATAGGTATGTTTAAATTATAAATGTATGCTTGACAGTACGTGGGACCTTCGGGTATTGCACATATTGTTAAGGAAAGTATAGTGTAGTATGTATGATATGAGTATGTGAATAAGGAAGTATGTATGACTATGATATGTATGATATTATGTAAGATATGTATGAATGTGATAACGGAGAGGATAATAAAAGGTAAGGTAAGGTTAAAGGGTTGCATACCCTAATAATATATGCGAAGGTTAAATGGTTGCATACCCTAATAATATATGCGAAGGTTAAAGGGTTGCATACCCTAACAATATATGCGAAGGTTATATGGCGTAATGCTCTTTAAAACGTAAGGTATGAAAATGAAAGAAAGAAAGTACGAAGGTAAGTAAGTACATTATAAAAGAAAGTACGAAGGTAAGTAAGTATATTATAAACGAAAGTATGAAAGTATGTAGTTATAAATGTGTTGTATGTTGTATGATTAACTAGAACTCACTCAGCGTAGCTGACTTTTAGTATGCACACAGGTGAGTAGAATGAGACAGCTGGCTTGAGCGGGGGCACATGGCAGAAGAATAAGAGTCTGGCATCTGAAGATTCAAAACGTTTTATAACTTATGTTTTTTATTTGGAAGACAATATGTTTAATAGGACAAAGTTGTGGATTAATGTGTAATGTTTTATGAATGTTTTGATATTCCGCGAATGTTTTTATTAACTCTGATATTTAACTATGTTTATGAGTAAATCCAACGTCCAAAGTGAGGCACCTATAACGGGGCCTTACAGTTATGTTTCTTTTTACTTTAATTTTAAAATAATTATGTAACCTTTTATTTTTTTATTTTTTTTTTTGTTAGCGCTTACCTGCTGAAGTCGGGAAACTTGCAAATCTGAAAAAAGAACGCTTAATTAAGTTCAGGACTTTAGCTGGGACTGAAACAATCTTCAAGGTTAAAAAAGGAGGAGAAAACGAGAAGGGTCGCTTTACGTTAATTGGATGGAAGGATTACGTGATCAATAATCAGTTACCTTTTGGCCGGAGTTTAGTTATTCGTTTTTATAATAACAATGTTGTTTTGGTTGTGATTAAAATCCATTAGTGATGGGTTTTTGTTTTTGTTTTTGTTTTTATTACTTTCATCTCTATTAAAACTTTATTATATGAATGATGATATTACAATTTAATTTTGTCTGCTTTTTGAATAATGTGTTTTTGTATTGTTATTTTTTTCATTAATTTCTGTTTATACATAACTATTTGTTAACATAATCACAATAACCAAAACCTTTGTGTAACCCTAACCTATGACAATTTAACAATTTTCGTTATTTCTATTTTATAATAATTATTTTTAAAGTTAGTCAAAATATCTTTATATTAAACCTTTGACTTACATTAATATTTAGAATATATACCTCATACTGATTTCCTAAATATATTCATAAATTTAATAACATAAATCGTATTCCATGATTTAAGATAGTTTCCATTTGATTATAATAATCACATATCAAAATATATTTAATATTATCAAATCGTTAAATATTCTATTTTAATTATCTTCCCTATTTAGCAATGTCTTCATCTTCCATATTCTAAATATCTGTTCAACCATTTTTCTGTGTTATTTCTCCACCTCAAAGAGCAACAACTACTATTGAAATGGTATTTTAGTTTTTGTTTAAGAATCTATCAACCCAACATATTGTTTACCGGTTTTGCTTTTTTGGTTTAAACTTGATTTTGTTTATTTGGTTTAGATAATCTTCCAAGAAACCCATTGCCTAATGTTTCAAACACATCACGGCCAAATAACATTCAAAGTGTTCATGTTAATCCTCCTAACACATGTTTCTTGAACTTATACTCATCTCCAATGTATCATTACAATCCATAAGGTAATTTTAAGAAGGAGGAGTCAACATTTAAATCCTAATTTTAATCAAGTTGAATTTGTTTGTTTTGTAATATTAAATTTTTTTACATTTTCTTAATTTATTCTATATTTGTTTAAATAAAGGTCAACCTCATGTGGCTTTGTCAAGAGTGAAGAGTCGAGATGGTATTAACTTATTGATACTCGACAAAGAATCAAAGCTTACAAATAAAACAACAAATGTTGTGTACAAGGAGATTTTTGGAAACTTAGAATGATAAATATTATATTTGTCATTTATTTGAAATTTTTCTATTCTACTCTAAGTGTTATCATGTAACTTATTTTGTTCTATACTTTTGTTATGTAGTTGTAAAACGTTTTTTATATTTGTTTGTTATCCTAACTTAAAAATTGTTATGAAGTTATAAATAAATATTTCAATTTTCGCATATACATGTTTTATAAGATACCATTGTTTATATTTCAATTTTAAGTTATAATATTTAAAAAAGTTATAATAATAATATCTAATAAAATATTACAAATATAGGGTAACTATACATGATAATTAGATAGATATAATCATGTACATCATTGGAAAAATAAATCGTCACTTCTTTTCTATATTTTATAATTATCAATTTAATTAATCATCATCTTCTTCTTCTTCTTTTACAATCTAAAGATTTTCATAACAAACTAGGAGTATATTGCTAAAAAATGTCGACCATTGTCAATTGGAAGTTTTCTACGGTTTTACGTAAGTATGAATTCCTCTTTAGTGATTTCCTCATGATACACAAAGATAATATCGAATCTGTGATGATGTTTAATAACCTCCTTAAGCATCAGATTCATGAGATTGGTGTTCGGAAAGTTTCTCCATGTATACAAGAAACCAATCTCATCAATTTGTTACATGATTCCATAGATGATCTCCACCAACATGTTTTACCGTTTGAACATGTTAGGGATTGGTTTTTTATCCAAATCAAAACAAAGTTGTTATCAACTTTGATAATGGGCAACATAAAAATTTGAATCCTAAACAAGTATTGTCATGTGATGAATTGTTCCTTTTGAGAGAGTTAGATATGTTGAAGTTATCTAATCGTAGAAAACAAATTGCACATTTTGAGTTGGAACGGGAGGTGAGTTTGAAGGTGAAATGGCTAGAGGAATGTGAAAACTATGAAAGTGATTATGATGGTTATCCCGAAAGTTTGTTCTCTAATGATGAATTAGAAGGTAATATATTAATGCTTTAGATATTGTTGATATATTTAATGAAAGAAGTTTATTTCAAACATCTTTTTAGACTTACTAACAACTAAATTTATGAACTTTAGATTTGTAGGTTGTAGATAACAACTTTGTAATTCTTAGATTTTATGTAAGGCCCCGCTACCGGTGCCTCACATTTGGACGTTGGATTTACTCATCAACATAGTTCTAATCATCAGAGTTAATAAAAACATTCGCGGAATATAAAAATTTTCACAAAACATTTCATAACAAACCATAACTTGTCTTAAAACAACATCTCGTCTTTCCAATAAACAAAACATTAAACTTAAACATCTTGAGTATTCCACTGCCAGCCTCTTATTCAATGCCACGTGTCCCCTCAAGCGAGCTGCCTCATCCTACTCACATGCGTGCATACTAAAAGTCAGCTACGCTGAGTGAGTTCTAGTTGATCACACATAATACAATAAATACACTTACCTTCCATTATGCATCCGAAGGTACATAATAATTACTTTACTAATTTACTTTCATTTCATAAATTCATACATACGTTCGTACTTTATTACTTTCGTACTATATAAATTACCGTCCGTTTCTATCTCGGATATTATTAGGGTCCGATCCCTTCCTTTTCTATCTCAGATATTATTAGGGTCTGGTCCCTCTTTCCTTTGTCTATCTCAAATATTATTAGGGCCTGGTCCCTTTCTTGTCTATCTCAGATATTATTAGGGTATGGTCCCTTTTTACTTCTCTATCTCATATATTATTAGGGTCTGGTCCTGTCTTCTCTATCTCAGATATTATTAGGGTCTGGTCCCTCTTTCTTCATCTTCGTACATACTGCCTTTACATACCCACAACATACATACTTTCTTTAATCATTCATACATATTCATATATTGTATATATATATATCTATCATACACATTCATCCATCATAAACATACCTCCCTTGTTGGCACGTGCAATATCCGAAAATCGTTCACGTACCGACAAGCTTTCATTCACATTTAAGAATACATACATAACATAAACCATATAAGGCATACACTTAACAATTAAGGTAAGTGTATTAACTTTCACATCGAGTATGCACACAGCCCCGAAAACATAACAAGGAAATGGGGCTAGAAACTCACCTGGATCCTGTTGCGTTCACCGTTAATTGTTATCCCTCTCTTTTATTGAGCATGGCTAACTGCTAAATATATATTTGTCAATTAACCGTATAATCGATTAAGTTGGTATCATAGTTAACTATCACATTTCTAAGTTGGGCTGGTTTGTTTAAAATAGAGCATGGGCTCAAGCTCGTGGACTGAGCTAAGCCAGGCCCAATAGCCCATTATAAGATCTGTGTTCAACTGGGCTCAGGCCCAAGCCAAACTGGGTGGCCGAGAACCCCAGCAAAGAACCCTGTTCCTGGCCGAGAACCTGTTCTGACCGAGAACCTATTCTGGCCGAGAACCTTGGTTTGACCGAGAACTCGGGTTTTAACTGAGAACCCATTTTGGCCGGAAACTCATTGCAACCGAAATCTTGGGTTGGCCGAGAACTCCATAAGGTGGCCGAGAACCCCCCAGGTTAGGTGTATTCAGCTCACCTTTCTATCTTAATCATTTTTACTCATCTCTGTTACTGTTTTATGGTTTATAACCAAAACTTTAACTACCTATTCTATTCATACTAACCGTTTTACCCCCGTCACTAACCCATTATCTAGATCTACTTCGTTTTAGGCATAAAGCTTGGACCTTTATAGATTTAAAACGTTCTAGGCAAGATCTAGGGTTTCCTTTATGAACCGTATCCAACCATGAGTCCATTAGGTCCGTTTTAATCATCAAGTTTGCATTTTTAGGAAACATTTAGACCCAATCTACTCTAGGGTTTAGTTTCATGGCAAACCGTCCATAAAAATGTAAGCTTTAAGATCAAGAACATTCCTTTAATCATTTGCTAGGTCACGGCTAGCTTGGTTATGAGCTTGGATCTTGTAACTAGCTTGAATGATCGAAGATCCTATGTTATGATGCTTGGTTTCGGGTTCGGATGGTGGCCGGCAGCTAAGGTGGTGTTGTTTGGCTTAAGTGTGTGCTTTATGGTGTAGGCAAGAGTGAAGAATGGATGGAAATGGAAAGATTTAGGGTTTAAAGGGGTATTTATACTCCTTAAGCCCATGGACCTAAGGCTCATCTTTCCTTTTTGGTCCTTGATTAATTCTATTTAATTAGCCTACTTATCTTTCCATTTTACCATTTTACCATTTATTTATTAACTCAAGTAAACTTTTCCGTCATAACGAGTCAATATTCATTATTATTATTCGAAATTTTGGGATGTTACATTTTAGTATTTATTAAATATGTTTTTATTTAAATTTTAGTTTAATTGAATATTGTGTTGGTTTTAAAATTTTTCCGGTGTTTAGGAAAGGGCAATTGGTGTTCTTATAACTTTTGAAGACTTTGATGATGTTCTAATATAAAACAACATGGTTAGTGTTTTTGTTAATGTCTTTTGGTGGTTTGGTTTAATTTAAGTTATTATTGTAATTTTTTTGTTTGAACTTATTGACAATGTAATTTTATAATAGTTTGGTAACAAACTATGAACAAGTATTATGTTAATTTAACCTTATGTTTAAATTGATTATTTGTACTGACATGTTATTCCACCCGCGTGTCACGCGGATCTATACCCTAGTATATTAAAAACAATTATGGGAAAAAAAAAAGTTTCCTAAATTTATAAAAAAAATTACTACATTTCTCTCTCAATCCTATAATTTACACTCACAACCTCACCCTATAATTTGCAAATTTCTCTCACATAATTTTAGGGATGGGTTTAGAATGCTCTAACTATACTCAAATACCTTCATCATATCAATATGATGATGAGGGCATGATGTACGGTATTGGATACCAGCCAAAACCGGATAAAAAACAACCAGCTTTAGTATCGTTAATTGTTAATTCTAGCAACAATAAAGAGAAATTTGTTGAAAATAATTTCACAAAGAATTTCTGTTCATAAGGTGAAGTCGGAGAAGAAAAGTACATTTTTAAAGTATCGAATGGACATTTTTTTAAAAACAAAGATTTTAATCATACTGATCAACAGGCCCGGCTCTGAGAAAGCAAAAAAAGTTTAGGGCCGAAGGCGAAAAATTTTTCGGGCCTTAAATAAAATAAGTATTTTGTTTAGTTTAAACAATTTAATTTTTATATGAGTTTACTTCTGTATAATTTGGGTTGTGTAAAAAACTTTTGTATATAAATAGGATAAAATATGTTTCAAATGAGACTAGAACCCATAACCTTTTTGTTGTAAATAATACCCTTTGCCACTAGACCAAACTAGTGGTTATATAATTAAGTTTAAACATTAAATATACATAGTGTATTTAATAAAAATACATATAGTTTTAAAAAAAAAAAAAAATTTCGGGCCTAGCGGGGTGTCGGGCCTGTGGCCCTCGACCACCCCGCCACCCCCAGGGCCGGCCTTGTTGATCAATCAAATGTTTTTCAAAGAACAAAACTGTTTAAAGCTTGTTTAGATGTGATCGAGAAGGACACATATTTAAACATTGCACAAAAGTTTTTAAATCTGTTTATGAGAAATGTTTAGATGATAGAAAGACCTACAATCAAGAATTGGTGGATGTAACAGATAAGGATAAAGAAGGAACACGGCTGACAAATACAGCTTATGGGAGGTCATCATGTTAAAATTGGTGATAAAAAGGAATTAGGTTCAGGAAAAAAGGAAAAAAAAAACAAGCAGATTGAAAGATGATTGGTGGCGGTGATGGTGGTTGATGGAGATGGGAGGAGGTCGAAGATGATGGTGGATGGATGAAGGTTGAAGATAAAGTTAGTGGTGGGTGGGTCCCACTTTATTTTCTTTAATGTTTTATTAAATTTAATTGTTTTAAAAAAAATAATATATATTCCAATACACATCATTAAAAAAAATAAGTTATTGCAATGTAATCGTCATGTCATATGCCACATCAACAAAACTTAACTATGTTAACAATTTGTTAGACTAGGATTTTTGTGGGTAACAAAACTGAAAGTTAAGATTGTTAGTTATTAACTGTTAGTTGGGAGCTTGGGATTATTATTGGTCAATAGTCAATAGTTTAGATTAATAGAATCAAATTTTCAATTTTCCTTTATATAAATATCAAGTAATGTCTTCAAAACATGAAATTTACTCAAAATCTTTTTTTTGTTTTAATTATTGAGGTAACGAGTTCAACACTTCTGTTTTGTGATTAGATTAAAATCCAAATTTAGCATTTATTTACAACTTAAGTATCTTGTCCCACATCGACCATGTAATAGAATTAAGATCCCTTGTTTTCCTACTAAAGGACTGGGCCGACCTTTAGGGGGCTGGGTGTTGAACGACCGTTGTTTCGAAACATCGTTAGGTCGAAATATTTTATTAAAAAAGGTTATGTATGTTTTATAAAAAAACAAATGTATATTGATTGTTTAAACTCAACTACACAAGTAGCTTGGCTTAGTGGCAAAGGCGTATGTCTCACAACCAAAAGGTTATGGGTTCTAGTCTCATTTGATATATGTTTATGCTTTTTTTTATACAAAAGTTTTTACACAAGTCAAATCCTAACCTAGTATGTCTATTTAAAAATTTAGATGTTTAAACCCAACAAAATAATTATTTTACTTTAGGCCCTGCAAAAGAACATCCTACATCAAGCCCATGACCGTCAACACTCGGATTTTACCAATGCTCAAGTTTACCGACCCTCCCCCCAAATTGGTCGTTCGTCCACCTCAATTTTTATATTTTTTTCGTATTTTAGTTCTGGAACCGTAACGTACGTAATCAAAACCGACTGAATTCGTGTCAAGTTATCTCCTCAATGCTTGAGACCACAACGCTTGGGTTTTACCACCACAGTGGTTTGCCAACCAAATAAACATCGTCTTAAATATTTTATTTTCTTATATGTTAATGTTTTTATTTGTTAATTTGACGAATTAATTTTTTGGGTTTTAAGGCTCAAATTTTACCAATGGTGTCTATATCATAACGAACACAGCCGATACTGACCGAATTCATGTAGACTCATTGTCGTAACGCTCGAGTTTACCAACGCTGGGATGTTGCCAGCTGCCCCAGCGCAACGTGACGGGTAGAAAAACTAGTTTTGTTTATTTTTTGTAATAGTTCCGTTTTGATTTAATATGTATATATTAGTTTTCTAATTGTTTGGGTCTTAACTCGTATCCTTAGTTTTAGTTTGAAGATCACCATTGTTTTTGTTTTAACCCGTATGCTTAGTTTGAAGATCACCAATAATTAGCTTGTATCACAACACATTCAATAGCTGAAAACTCGTAGAGAACAACTATAGATAATTTTTTATTCGTAAAGACAATCATATTTATATATTATGTGTTTTTAAAATTTGAAAATTGCCAAAATAGCAATTTTTTTTCTAACTTTAGCCATGGTCTTAAAATATACACCCAAAATAGCCATTTTTTACGTCGGATCCGACATAAACAGAACTTTATCCGACGAATTAGACGGGCCACTAAAATCTCGCCACATGTCATGATGTTTGATCTTCCAACGAAACACGAAGATTTTTCGTCTTCCGACGTAATACTTCATCTTCCTACGTAATTTTTTATTTTTTACATCTCAAACCCTAAACCTCCATAACCGACCTTCATCTCCAACTTTCTTATTTCTCCACATAATCCAGCAAATCATAGTGCCAATAGATGAGTTTTTAAAGGATAACACAACCATAGTGTTTGTTTTCCACGAATCACATTTGTTGTTGAGAAATTATCTGCACAAGAAAATGCCAAACTCTTGAGTTCAATTCAGAGAATTTTGATGGAAGATTAATCTAGTAATTAACCCGTCGGACCCGAAGTTTTAATTTTACTCACTTTTACGTCAGGTGATTTCTAATAGGCTGAGTTAATCCGTCGAGTCCGGTCCTATCCAACGCAAAAAATGACTATTTTGGATATTTTTTCAAAACCATGACAAAAGTTGGAAAATGATGTTAAACATGGTGTTTTGGGAATTTTCTCTTTTAAAATTCTGATGTTAATTTATGTTTTTTGATTATGCGACCAACCTGACCCAAACCGTTAAACTGACTAATTTTTTTTTTATGTTAAATTCTATTAAACTAAATTGGAGCATCTAAAAACAGCAGTGGGACGTTGGAATAAAATTTAGGATCCACCACCACCTAACTCATAAAACCATTGTTGATAAGAACCCTCATGTGAAAAAATCTTTTGTAGGATTAAAACTCTCTAGTGACATTAGATGGCTTTCTCAGATGCCGACGATGAAGAAGTTCTTCCAGAAATCGTATCAGATTACTATTTTTATGATGCAGAAGACAATCCGGTTTCATTTGCAAAGCTACCAGTACAATGGAGTAACGGTGAGAGATCACACAACAAGAAGACAACAATATATCTAAAAGGGAACACTGATAACGGTCTTCAAAGGTTACATAAACAAGTGAAAGCATGGAAATACGAGTTCTTTAACTCAAAGCCTGAGATTTCAGTTCTCTCTAAAGATAACAACTGGATCAAACTTCAAAAACCAAGAAAGAGTTTTGAAAATAAAATAAGGACGATTTTGATCACCGTGCATTGCCTTCATTTCTTTAAAAGAAAACCTAAAGCATCTTGTCAAGCTCTAAGGGACCATCTATGTAAAGTTTTCAGGTATATATTTTTTTGTTAATCATCTTTTGTATGCATGTGTTGTAAGTTCATAACAGTATCTTTTTTTTGTCTAGCTTGTATGATGTTAGGCCTTCTGAGAAGGATCTGATGGATCATCTCAACTTTATTAGAGAAGCTATTAAACGAGACAGAACATTGCAAACTTCCAAGGTTTGTCAAATGCTTACATGTGGTGTAAAACACATTTGTATCAATTTTTTGTTTCTGTTTGTTATAATATTATCAAAATGCAACAGTTTTTAGCTTCATTATTAAGAGGAAGACTCAGAAACAGGATAGCTTTTGATCAGGTGAAGTTTTGCTATCCAACTTTTGTTCTTTCTTCAGTTGGTCAATTTGTTGACTTTGTTGTAAACATTATGGCAGAATGTTGAAACTGTTACGAAACCAAGCTTTATAGTTGATGATACGATCTTTGAATACAACTACAAGGATGATGATGCTGTTAATGATGATGACTTTTTTGATACAGTTTGTGCAATTTGCGATAATGGTGGCGAACTTACCTGGTAAATATTGTTGCTCTATATATTATGTATTTATAACTTGCTATTAGTAATTTATTATATAATTTTTTTTGTCTGCAGTTGTGAAGGAACATGTTTAAGATCATTTCATTCGACTGTCAAATCCGCGAAATCTGCGAAGTCTAGATGCAAATCTCTTGGTCTACCTGAAGAAGAAGTGAAGGTGTTTCATTATTTATGATCTATTTTGTTTAATAAAATTTTCTGTTTTTTTTTTCTTTAAATGCATCTTATCTGTATCTTCTTACAGGGCTCACACCCATTTATTTGTTTGAATTGTGCTCATGAACAACATCAATGCTTTGTGTGTAGAAGACTCGGGTCTTCAAACAAATCTAGTGGTGCAGAGGTGCGCTTCTAACTCAGGACTTTAGTCTTTTTTTTTTTTATTGATTACATAATTAACAAACACTGTCATACATGTAGGTTTTTTGCTGCAATTCTGCAACTTGTGGCCACTTTTATCACCCTCATTGTGTTGCAAGGCTGCTAGAAGACGAAGGTGAAATAGAAGCACACAATCTTGAACAAAAAATAGCTCGTGGTGACCCGTTCACATGTCCTGCACATAAGTGTCATAAATGTAAACAGGAAGAAAATGAGAAGGTGAAAGCTTTGCAATTTGCTGTTTGCAGGCGTTGCCCGAGGTCATACCACAGGAAATGCTTGCCAAGGTGGTTATCATTATTAATATTACTCTTATAAATTTAAATTTTCTATAATTCTAATTAAATCTGATTTTTGGTTCTCTTTTGCAGCAAGATTTTGTTTGACAACGAAGATAACGATGAAGATGTTGTAGCTAGGGCGTGGAATAATCTTTTGCCTAAATCACGCGTGTTAATATTTTGCTTGTAAGTTATCAATAATTATTTTAGTTTGACCATATCAAACCTTTTTAGTGACTATGAGAAGTTGAGAGCGACCCGTTCGGGTAAACTCACTGTGCAATATTATTATCTAACGTGATGTTGTGGCACTTATCAGAAAGCATAAGATGGATCTTGAACTTGGCACTCCTGTAAGAAACATAAAGTTTCCAGAGATTGACCATTGCTGGAAGAATGTGGCAGTCAATGAAGATGGGAAATCAGCTTCATTGGTTAGACCAGGAGATTCTTCTCGAAAGAGAGCGGAAGTATTGTTTCAGTCAGAACGTGTAAAAAAACAAAGAGTATCTGTCACCTACAAGACGCCTGTTATAAAGAATTTGTCCATAGAAGCAGAGAAAGGCTTTAAGAAAGATCACATTCCGTTTGATGAAAATGAGCAGGCCCCGGTAGTCAATGAAAATGACAATTTTCCTTCCATTGATACAGATTCACGGGGCAGGTAAACTTCTATTTTCTTTATTGGATGTGGCTGTAAAGATAGTCATGGGTCTGATATGGGAACGGGTACTGGTAATCCCAGTCCCATATCTGATTTAACATAGTATTCATTATATTTTTACGATCTAAGATAGTAATAATATATTAATAGGTATTCGGTTTTGATGAAGATAAACGGGTATGATACATAATTATAAGATAATATAATAATAAAATATCAAGAGTAAACCCCTTCCTACATACACGTCCCATTATCTGTCCCAAATGTTTTGGGTTTTAGGGGTTTTTTCCGTTGGTTTTGGGTTCGTTCTTTTTCCAACATCCCTGTGAATATTATTGATAGTAAATTGTTATGCAAGTTATGTTTTTTGAATTTTGCCTCCTACATGGCAGAATATCGGCGCTGATTAAAGATGCTGCTTTCTCTATGACACTGTATAGGGTGGAAAGGCATTACGGCATTACTCCCAAGGATCCATATTTAGGTGCAGCAAACATACGGCCAAGTAATGCAAGTAAAAAACCGGAAGCCGCTCAAGAAGGCTGCAACCAGGAGGCGTGTATTGGCGGGACCAAGAAGTATGGAAGAGGCTTTTTGAGTCAAAGTGTTAGGTGTGTCAGGAGTCATCATGGTTCGGGCTTTTCAACTAGACACGGGCTTGGGGCTGCAGATGCATCAGCATGTAACAGGTTTAGCACATTTGCAATGAACCGATACACACCTAGATTGGACGAGTTAAATCACACATGGACGAAGAATATGGCGATGGCGAATGTGTCGATGAAGCCATTGTAGGTTCTAGCTTACATAGAACTCTAATGTGTAGTTACAGTTTACAGACGTCATGAAAATCACATAATATCACATTAGTATATAAATTCTCTATGCCTGTGCTTTCAACCATTGGTAAATTGTTTTATAAAATAAATTACTTTATACAATATTATTTGTATAGAACCCATTTAAACAAATATTTATATTTATCTATTTTCCCTTCATTGCATATTTACTCAATTTATAAATTCAATTGTGTATTTCGCTCTCTCTAACTTTTTAACTGCAAATTACCAAATTAAATTGCATATTTCCTACTTGATTAAAAAATATGCAAATTTACCCATTTTGAATTTTATTTATGTTATTTGAAATAAGTGCATATTTTCCCATTTTTACTAGTTTTTTTTTCCTGCTTTTTACCGTGTCTTGTGTTTTTATTAAATATATTTTTTTTACCTTTCACTAAGTTTATTTATTATTCTTTTTGCGTTTTTGCTTAATAGTTAAAGCGCAAGACACGGGAAAAACACTCAAAAAAATTGAGTTAAAACTAGGGAAGTGGTACCGATACCGAAACTAGGCCGGTAACGAACCACATTAGGCCATTTTCAGTACCATTTTGGTACTCACTTTTTGAGTTTTCTGCGATTAGCACTTTAGGTTTGATACATGTTTGGTAAGGTACCAATATTTTGTGTTGATTTACCTTCATTTTGGTGAATTATGGGATCAGTAATTTTGGTATCAATACGGTGCCAAGCTCATCTCTAATTAAAAATGTGTAAATATACAATTTTTAGTGTTCTAGTTAAAATAAAGGTAAAATAATCGTTGTATAAACTACTTTAATATCATAACAGGTAAATTTACATGTTTATTTTTTTGATTAAGGAGGGAGGATATATAATTGAGTTTAATGATTTGGTAAATCTGTAATTAAAAGGCTAGAGAAAGGATATATTCAATTGAATCTATGGGTTAGGTAAATTTACAATTAAAAAAGCTAGATACGAAGGAATATGCAATTTAATTTATGGTGCAGTTAAATATGTATTAAAAATCTTGATAGGGGGAAACATACAATTGTCCCTAAAGAAATTCAATGAGTGTCAGTAATAAACCTAAAATAATGAGTTAGGTATACAGTTTCCTTGAAACAAATGTCACCTCTTTATACGCTTGACACCCATCCTATAAGGCCATTAGTAGTGGGCATGTTTTTGGGGTGAACATGGGTGAAGTCTGGCGAGAACAACCCCCCCCCCCCTCCCGCGCGTATTGTGGGCCGAGATAGGGGGACGCGAGGTATTTGTCGCCGTTGTTTGTGTGAAAATAATAATATGACCGTTGAGAATAGTCAATGTAAAAAAAAAATAATTTAAACAATATATATATATATATATACATATACCCTTCTTCTCCAAACTCATATCTATTTCATACACTACACATAATCAAATTCTTCAAAATGCAACAAAAATAATCCTAGAAACAACCTGAACCAACCGAAACACCGATTCCCTTCTTTCAATCAAGTCCACTGTTCGCAAAACCAACCGAACCAAAATTTTCCGTTTGGTTTTTCTGACCCGAACCTAAATATGTATGCCAACTAGCTCATGCCCCAAAACCTCATGCCGGCGTTCGGGTCTACCCAACGGGAGCCGGAGACGGTGCCGGAGACTCAGACGGCACAGGCCTCCGGTTCAAGCCAAAAGCCGGCCCGTAAACACTAAAAAAACAACCGGGTGAGACGATGGCGTAACGTGATCGATACAAGCAATGGACCGAGGGGGAGGAAGTAGCTTTCGCAAGGGCTTGGATCGTCGTTTCGAAGGATCCCGACGTCGGTAAGTTTTATAATATTAACTATTTATATAACTTTATTCAGTGTATATTAAAAATGTATATTAATTGTGACAAATAATTTTAATTTGTAGCTAACTTTCAAGTCGCTGGGTTATTTTGGAGGAAAGTTTTTGAAGCTTGTCTTTTGCTAACAGGTAAACCCGAAGACTACCGGGGTAAAGAAGCGGTTCAAGCCCACTGAAAGGGCCTTAATTCGGATTGCCAACAATTTTCCGGGATATACAACTGCTTGTGCGGGGCCGGTTGGCGTAGCAGGCAAAACAACGCTGACATCCAATCCCAAGAGCTAAGCGACTTTCGATCTTAAGGGCACACCAAACGGCGGCTCGGGAAAGCGTTTAAACAACTAAAATGTTGATAAAACTAAGGCTATGCGCGAAATGGAACGGGGCACCCACTGTTCCGGTCGCTCGACGAGCCGGCTCATCATCCCGGCCTTCAAAAAAGTCGAGGACATCGTCCTCGACAAATCCGAGCACACCAAACACATCCTCCGATGCTCGTAACTTTAACCTCGTTGATGAACACGACGCGGTTAATTTAGACGACGAAGACAACAAAGTACCTGAGTTGGATCGACCCCGCGGGAGAGCAAGAAAAAATAATACAAATAAAGGGGAGGGTTCGTCGTCATCAAGATTCAACCCCGCAACCAGTGAAGAAGTCGAACATCTAAACGAGGTGTTCAGTCGTTTCGAAACACATGCCGTGAATATGCGAAACGACATGAAAGAAACCAACGAATATCACGGAATGCTAGCCTAGACAGTTCAACTAAAACAAATGAAAGAAGAATACGAAACACTCAAAGTGGACGGGTTACACGAAGATGCCGCATTATTAAAACAGCGACGAGTTCAAAAAATGCACGAATATTGTGGATATTAGTTTTTTTTTGTTATGTATTTTTTTAATGTTTCTTTTTTTTTTAATGTATTTTTATTTAATTATTTAATTTAATGGGTTTTTATTTGTTTAGTTTAATTATTAAAAATAATAATAATAAATGGTGACGTAGCACTAGAGGGTGCTACAACACCATTACACCCCAAAAACAAATTCTTATCCTTTGCTGACTGGATGCCACATGTCGCAATTCGACCAATTTATAGCCCTTCCACTACACATAGCCTAATGACAACTATTTAAAGGGTACATGATATGGATATTATCTCTGTCCATTAAACCTTTTACAATGATATTATCTATACAGAGTAATAGAGACTTTTGGTGCCACAAAAATGCATGTGTCATGGTTTAATTTTAAGATATATTAATATTTTTTTGAAATAAAAACTCAAAAGTTAGTTCTGCCTATGTGGTAGATTTTGTTTGTTTAATGTAGTTTCTGTCCATGTACCCAGGTTCAACTCTTGGAGAAGATATACATTAATATTTGTTATTTTTCTTTATACAAACCATACATCAATTATATTTTCTTGCTTTTTTTTTGTTTTAGCCGATCGAATTTATGTACTTTGACCACCTCGACGCCAGGTACCGATAATTCATGGGCTTGAACAACGCCCGGGTTTAGTGATCCCGCCTCAATTTTTAGTGATCCGGCATCATGGCGAATGTTTAACCAGACGAATTTTCTTTTAGCTCCGATATTGTAATGAGCATCACGTAAACCGACCAAATTCACGTAGACTCACCGCCTTAACGATTACGACCGATAACGCTCGGGTTTACCAGCACCCGATTTTAACAACCTAAGCCACCTTATTGGTCCACCTCAACATTTCTTTTATTTTTTGGTTTTGTTTGGTACCATAATGAAAACATAACGAAAACTGTCCGAACCCACTGCCTTAACATCCAAGACCGACGGCGCTTGGGTTTTACCAACGTTGCTTATACCTTCACGAACGTAACTGGTACTGACCAGATTCACATCGACTCACTGTTGGGTTTTAACAATAATGAACGTTGCAAATATCCACCAAATTTGCGTTCACTCTCTGCTACCACCCTCGGGTTTTACCAACTGATTTCCCTGCGCGACGCGCGGATAATTTAGTAGTTAAAATTAAATAAGAAGATGCACCCACCAGACCTAAGCTAACCATTTCATCTTCTTAGCCAACCATATTAAACAAATTAAAAGATTATAAAAACTTAGAAAGCGAAACTTGGTCTTAATTTTCCACACGAAACATGTCGTCTACTTTTCAAGGCATTGCATTTCACTCAATTTGGTTGACACCATAAACAAAAACCAACGCTACCAAAACTTTTGATTTGGTTCATCCACCACGAGAATTAGTATTTATTTAGCGTCCATTCAATTTATTTAACCAGTAATATATGCACACGACATATTAGCAATAGCCAAGTGACATTACACGTTAAAACACCCAAAATTATAAACATTATATTCGAAAGACATACCGGGAAAAGAGCGAAAGGTGGCATGCAGTTAAAGAAGGGTTCTTTAGATGGATGAAAATCCTCTTAGGATTTGGAGGCTTAAACTCGGTCTATGGTTTGGCCACAAGATAGGTTGGCCGAGCCTAGTCTTAGAACCCTAGTTTGGTTTTCATATTTCTTAAGTTAATCACGGACCTAACCCTAATATAGTTTTCTATGTATATCTCATTATGTTCTCATAATCATGCATCACTCAACAATAAAACCCTAGTTTGTCGATAGATGTATGCTAGTTTAGACGGAACTACATTAAATGCTTGTGTTCCTTATTTCCTTTTGTATTCGTGTTCAGTTTGTGTGAGCTTTCAATCCTTAAAAACTGGTATCAAAGCTACAACACTCGAATGTGGTCATATCAAGAAAACGTGTACCACCGGTCATCGCTAGGGTTCTGCCGCCGCCTTCTGCTTTCGCTTATCTAGTTGATCAATTTCGAGGGTTTCCATTTGTTACAAGCCAAACAGAAGAACTCAACCCAAAAGACTAGTCTGATAGGTGAGGGAACCCATTTGGCTTATAAACCCCACATCAGTTGCCCATACAACCGATGTGGGACAAGTCCCATACCTTGCAATGGTTTCAATCCGTAACAATGCACCCTCCTTAAGGGCCAACGTCCTCGTTGGTCACGGCCACGTTGGTCACGGCTGGCTCACTCCAGGCCACCACTCCGAGTCCTCGTTGGTCACGACTGGCTTCCTCCAGGCCACCACTCTGTGGGCCACCACTCCGAGGTTGGCTCTGATACCAATATTACAAGCCAAACAGAAGAACTCAACCCAAAAGACTAGTCTCATAGGTGAAGGAACCCATTTGGCTTATAAACCCCACATCAGTTGCCCATACAACCGATGTGGGACAAGTCCCATACCTTGCAATGGCCCATATAAACCCCACATCAGCTTCCTCCAGGCCACCACTCTATGGGCCACCACTCCGAGGTTGGCTCTGATACCAATGTTACATGCCAAACAGAAGAACTCAACCCAAAAGACTAGTCTGATAGGTCAGGGAACACATTTGGCTTATAAACCCCACATCAGTGGCTCATACAACCGATGTGGGACAAGTCCCATACCTTGCAATGGTTTCAGTCCGTAACACCATTTCCAATCGTATCAACCGCCGCCTTCTGCTTCTGCCGATCTAGTTGATCAATTGCGATTAGAGTTCATACACCAATCTATTTGAAAGTTGCATCGTATCATAAATAAATTGATTTTCCGTTTGGGGCTATTTTTTATTATTCAGCTAGGCACATGCCTTTGCTTGTAATTGTTTTTTTTGTTTTTTTTTTATTTTAAGTCATTGTGATGGACAAAGATAGATATATCATGATACATAAGTTTGATGGAAAGTAGTTTGGTTGGTGGAAGGTGCAGGTTGAGTCCCTACTTTGTCCAAAGGACTTAGATATAGTGCTGGAAGATGACAAACCCGAAAAAATATATCAAGCAGAATGGGAAAAAGTTAGACAAGAAGTGTATAGCTTGTATTACTCTATTGTTGTTGAAAGATGTTGAGATTAACATCATGAGGGAAACCACAGTGCATTTAACATCATGTATGAGAAGCACTTAGCAACGAATAAATCCTATGTGATCTGGGAGCTAGTAATGACTAATGAGTGAGGGTGGCTTAGTTACATCACGCGCATATCAATAATCTTAATTCGATCATATCCCACTTATTTTCTGTTAAGATTAAGTTTGATGATAAAGTTTAATGTTCGTTGTTACTATTTTCTTTTCTAGACAGTTAGTTTGGAATTTTAACTACAGTTAGTAGTATAAATATTAAGGTTACTTTTGATGGGATTCAGTACCTGGTGAAGATACAAGATGCAGAAGTTCAAGTGAATCACCAAGTATTATGTTGGTCGCTGGAAGACAAAGATAGGGGAAATTAACAGTGGGAACAGGAATATGAGTCAATCTAAATTGGGACCTATTTTCCACCGGCAATTACAGATTATTAATAAAATAATTTGCAAGAATTATGGGTCTAACAATATCATGTATTGTACCATGATAAACTGAACCGATGGCTATCGAATTACATATGTGGTATCGGTATTAATTTTATGTTTTTCAATCGATGTAAAGCATATGTTGATATTTTGTAGGTGCCTTAGAATCCGGATCTAAAAAGTGTTTTCGGGTCCAAATGACACGGGTGAACGTATATCAATAGAACCACAAACGAGTCAAAAATGAACACAAAAAAGTAGTAAAAACATAAATAAAACACAATATCAACCAAGAATCTTGGATTTAACAAAAAGGATTCCGTTTACAACTAGGATCTACGAAGTTAGAAACTCAAACAAAACTTAAAACCCCTTAAAGTTTCTACAGCTAAGAAACCTATATATAGTGGAGAGCCTCACAGGTCTTTAGTGGTCGTACGAGCGTAATCACTAGAAACCTAGGTCGACAGGTGTCCATTAGCTTTTTTTTTTTTTGATAACAATCATGTTTATACTTTTGGGGATAATGATGCAAGACCGGGGGATGTCAAGATCACCTACCCTAAAGAATATGGATTATATTTTTTTGGCAAAATCAAGCAACGCATGAATTTATGACAGGATGTTGGAACCATAAGTCAAGAACTAAGATCGAGACTAGTTTTGTTATTTAATATTATTGGTATCTGTATTTTTTTTTTTGTTGTTTCAAGTCTGAGTGTCTGATTCTCTCCCGCTCTAACTACGGGAGAGTATTGGAATAGTATTTAGGGAATGTTGAGCCTACGGGCTTAGTTAGGTTTCTAGGGTTCCTTGTAATTTCTGTATATCATAACCTAATCATTGAGTAATAGCAACCGAGTATTTTTACCAGTATCTTATAGAGATGTGGACACTCACACCAATCCCTCTACCAATAACAATATCAAAAACAGTGGTTTCCAAGAATCGATCCATACGCCTCTATAACAATAATCAATAAGTTATTTAACTCTGCATACATAACAATAAGTGCGATAATTAGCACATAAAGACAATGCAGTGACTTTGTGGACTAATCGATCCGTCACATATAGGGCGCGCCAATGGTGCCTCAATGGACGCCCTATGTCCCCAGAGGTGGATGTGCTCGCGTATTCAGGTCAATGAAACATTATATTTCAATAAAATGCAATATAATAACAATACACTATACTTAATGAATGTCAATGTGATTAAAGGATAATCATGGGAACATGTGATAATGAGTGGAAGGAGTTTAACCTATCGCATGTGTATCAATACACGTATAACAATAAATAATGGAACAACGGTGGTCAACGTTTCAACTAACGATTTTGAATAATGGTTTCGAATAACAATGATTTCAAAATCAAACTATGAAGCGGGAAAGTATTACGCTATGAGTGAAGGAACAAAAATCCATACACTACGGTCTACGAGGACGATGAAAACAATATTTATGCTAAAAGTAAAAGAACCATGTAACCCATACACCTTGAGAACGATGAAACATATTTACGCTATAAGTGAAAGACCATAGAATCCGTACCATATAAGAGAAGTGGAGTTAATCGTAACAAACCATAAACCTGAACTAATTGTCGCAAAAACCTGCAATATTACAGTAACTACAAATATTTCTTATTGGGTAAATCGGTATTCATGTTTATTGTTGATGCTTGTGTACTAATTTACTTCTTTTCAATGTTTGACCAATTCATAAAATAACCCTTCAAAACCTTTCATAATTATATGCTTTACATATTTATTTCAATGCAATAAAGACAACAAGTCCATAAAGTTGTATAAGGGTTTTCGTATTAAGATTGAATATTAAGGTTAAAAACTCACATGTATGAATACTAAATTTTAATTTTATAACAATATTAGGTACAAATTTTAACTTTAGTTAAATGTTAGGCATGTGAAAAAAGCTGAGGGCATTGTTGTCACTACACCTTCTCGCTCAAATTTTCATACTAAGGGAACCCGGGGCACCGCGTGATGGAGCTCCCATCACGCGTGATGGGCTTTTGAACACCGCCGTCACTCCTTTATCAAGCTTGATGGAGGTGCTTTGCGTGATGGCCATCACGCTTTAAGTGGGTTTGAGTGATGGAACTCTCTCTATATATACATATATACACACCCCAAATACACTCCTCTCACTTACACAAAAACCTATATGTATATATATATATGTATGTATATATACCAAAACCTATCACACCATACCACCCCTACCAAATTCCATCAAAATGTGATGGATTTGGGGTTGGTGGCGTGGCATAATTTGATTGGGTGGGGTGTATGATGAGATTTCCACCACCCCTCCCCCCCCCCCCATAATTAGAACATAAAATTATCATATAATTCCATACATAAATGAAAAAATGTCATGAGAGTTAAAGCAGTGGCATTTTAGCTTTAGAAGTTAAAACAATTGTGTCAAACATATCTTTATTTTATATTAAAAACCTTTTCTAAAATAAAATATATATGGGGTTTTCATTTTGCAAAGAGAATAACCTTACGTAAATAGTAATTTAGATATATTTAATTTAGCTTTTTATTTTAGAAATAAGCAAAACTAATTTAAGCATTTACTCTAAAAAAAAGTGAGTTATGCATGTACATTGTAACAACTCGAGCTTTTCAAACTAATATATTTTATATCTAATACACGACCCGTTTTCGCTTTCGGGTATTCTAATTAACAAAACTTCGCATTTATTAAATTTAATAATAGTTTATTATTTATTGTTTACTATAATTATTTATTTTATATAAATAACTTTTGTTAATATGCAATTTACACCCTACACTATAGTTTAACCTCATTTTGTATCCACATTGAAACTACAGGGACTTGTTAGCAAATCTAATTTAAATATTTGATTTAATCCAAACCCAAGACCCGTAACTCATATTTGACCCAATGTCGTGACCCAAATACGTTTCTTGAACCTAAATCTTCGCTCTATTTTGGGAATTTATCTATGCAATCACGTTGATTCTTGTTTACAACCACCACCGACGTGTTAATTTGGAAAACAAGACATAATTGATTCGTA
This sequence comes from Bidens hawaiensis, assembly GCF_021521415.1. Classification (NCBI taxonomy): domain Eukaryota; kingdom Viridiplantae; phylum Streptophyta; class Magnoliopsida; order Asterales; family Asteraceae; genus Bidens; species Bidens hawaiensis. The sequence goes on along the minus strand of NW_027498456.1, from coordinate 113,594 downwards.
TTAATAAATATTTGTACCCGCTCGTTTACACAGCAACATTATACCATTCACAGTTCATCATAATCAAATTCAACGCGTATGAACCTTAATCATGATGCGGCGAAACTAACCCTACATTTAATTGGTTTATATCGATCTGCAACTCATCGAACCGAGGGTGTTTTGGGCCGTCAGTTCTGTCCCTCGTTCTCCTTCAATCCGTGTTGTAATCTGGTAATTAACACATTTATATAGTTCGTTTCTGTCCGTATAACAATAACCCTAACATTATTGATTCAAACATTAAGCATATTAATCGAATTAGGGTTTAGGGTTTATTGTGATTTGGGGGTTACGATCGGCTCTTGGTTAAAATATGGTGTTTTTGGGTTATAACCATCAAAACACATCAGGCCAATGGCTGGTGTGTGGGTGCTTAAACCATGTGAACCGGCCAGGGGCGCTGGTTCGAAGCCCCCTGGACGCGGTTGTTGTTTTTATTTTTTTAAAAGGGTTTTTCAATGTTATTATATTAATTATAATTACTATTAATTGTTAAACAAACATTATTTTTTGATAAAAACCGACATCTTAGAGTTTATGTATTTTGTCAAGTCTCGTTAAAGCTTTCGTTACGTGTGTGTGTGTATATATTATAAGTATTTTAATTATAATAAGTCATCGTTGCTTTATAAAAACCCGAACATCATTATTGGAGTTTTCCTCGACTTTGAACGTCTTTATAAAATTGTTCATATACAGAAACATATATATATATATATATATATATATATATATATATTATATGTATCATTATTAAAATTGTAACAAACGTATTTTAAACGTGCTAACTATATCTTTACCATTAAATTTGTGAAAGACTCAAGATAAATAGTCATTAAATATTTTTATATGTATTGTTACATATTATAATTATTTATTTAAATATTTATATATTTGTATAATCATAAGTATATTTTATATCAAATTTAGTTATTTAAATTATTAGTTTAAAAATGTGATTTTATATTCTTTTTCATATAAAGTAAGCTAGGGAAATTCTATAAATATTAAAAATAATGGCTTTAATAAAAATATGTGAAACAATAATATTACTCTTTGCAATAATAATTATTATAGGAATCTATCCATCGATCAGTAAATATCTCATTCCCAAACCTAACTCAACTCAATCGAAAACTTAATTTATTAAATTATTTATATCTTCATAATTAATCTTATTATCATTAATGACTAGGAACACTTGTCATCGCATCCCGAGAAGCTCGGACTCATTTAACTTAGTTTCTATCATCGTTTCATTACCGTTCTACTTTTATCAGGTGAGTAATCACTCCCCTATTTTACTTGTTTTCAAATGTTTTGGGGACACTTGCGTACCACTTATCATATTATTTATCTTATTATTTCTCAAACGGAAACTGTGATATTTGTGATGTGTATCAATTGAATGATTGCCTGTTACTTGCTATTTGCTTACTTGCTTACTTGAATCGCATTCGGAGAGGTCCAACATAATCTCATTATAGTATGATCATACGACCGTCGTAGTGGCCGAAGCCCGATCGCATTGGCAATGATTTCACCGACACTCATTACTTGCTTAGCACTTTCATTGTTTACTCACAGTTAACAGTTTTGCTTATTTTTACTCTATTATTTATATCATTATATATTATCATTTTGTTTGTGTCAAAACTGGTGAATCTACTCACTCAACATGTGTTGTTGACAAATATATATATTTTGTACGCATTTTCAGGTTATATATTGGATTGCTTATCGAACTGAAGCTCACCGTAGAGATGACCTTAGGAGGTTAAATGTAAACAAGAATAGTTGGTTTTGTATTGTAATTTTCTCTATTTTTGTTGTACTTAAATGTTCGTTGACAATTAATAAATTAATTAGATATTGTCGCTTTACAATTGCATGATAGTAACCTTGTGAGCTGTGACAATCACATCACGCCCCGACATTTCCGCCTTAGGTTGGGGTGTGACATACATTACGCTGGTTCGGTTTTGAATATAAATTATATCGAAACTTCAACAAAAATAACTATATTTGGAATTTTATAAAACATTATATTTGAATAAATTTGTTACTTCGATAGAAAACCATAAAAGCATATATATCACTAGTTCCTATAATATCATATTGACATTGTTCCATCGATATTGGTTATGCTAGATTCATTGCTAGCGGCAATCAATATAGTTTACAAGAAGAAAATAATACAGTATTATGCACACAACTCGGTGAGTTACGAAATCCGTACTCGGTATTATTTACGATAAAAAAATGTTTATTTTCAAAGATTTCATCAAACGGGCATTGTCTTATGTAAGTATGAAACTATAAAAAAATGTGTTTTAAACTGATCAAAAACTATAAAAATGAATATTGGCATCATTTTCGATAATGACAACAATGGTGTAGTGTTGTTCGGTTAGTATGAGTTATGTTCGTCATGGTACTAGTGTATTATTGTCGATGGATATAGCACATTATAAAAAAAAGTATAGCACATTATAAAAAAAAGTATCATATTTAGAAAACAAATTAATAAAAACATTCTTACTTTACAATTAGGGGTATTCTTCAGGTTAGTTTTTCGAGTTGAATTATTCAGGTTTCAAAGTTCAAATTCTAAACCCAAAACCAACCCAAATCTCTCACAGTTTTTTTGTGTTCGGGTTAGGTTATTCGGGTTTCAAGTATCCTAAAAAACAAACAAAAAAAAAAAAAAAAACTACAACACTAACAAAAGATACATGTTCTTTTTATCTCATAACATGAATAACTAATAACAAAACAAAAATAACATGATAAAACAATCTAAAAAAGAGTAAAATTTTATAAAGTCTAACCATAATAAACAAAACTAATATAATCGTCTTCAATATGTCATCATTAGGGTTTTCGATTATTATTGCTTTATTCATAAAGCGAAAACACTAATAAATAATAAACAATCTATCCATAATAGGTGGAATGACAACATTCGATATAGGCATACTATTGTTTAGTTTTAAAACTAAAAGTTTATTCGGGTTGACCCGAGACCTATAATTTGGACCCAAGAACCAACGTGAATTACTTCAGTTTGAGGTTGTCTTTTCTCGGGTCGGGTTTGTCGGGTTGGGTTAGTTCGGTTTGCATTTTGGGTTTTGGGTAAAAGTGACGATCCTATTCACAATAATATGTTTGAATTTAAGGGTATGACTTACAGTTCTTCATATCAATTCGAGGTGCTTGACACCCTCAAAATTCCTTCAGCGACTGTTGTTTTTAAATTGCATGTTTATTTTTGATACGTTATAATTGAAAAATATACGTATGTTATATGGTAGAATCTAGTATCTAACTATATTATTAAAACAATAGAGTTTAACTAAACATGGCATTTTTCTATTTGTGTATTCTTAACCTTTCTATGTATATCTAACACTTCTCTAATTTTCACGTGAATAAAATAATTCTAAAATAAATTAAAATACTATACAGCCAATTCTATTAAATTCTATATGATTATTAATTTCTATAAATTAATTCGTATTATTATGTATCCATTATAACGTAAGTAATTTAGTTTAGTTGACATTAGTAAACATTATTTTAATATATAGGCTTAATTAACTGAATTGTCTATTAAATCAAATATTACGAGATAGAAAATATAGTACAACATAATTTAATATATTGTATTCCTTAAACTAAAAATCTTATATTTTTGTTTGTCTATTATTATCTTATATTATGCAGGAATATTATATTATCCCGTCTTTAGTAAACATCATTTTAAATACCATAAGGGCAAAGTATATAATGAATACAACCTAAAAAGATTATAAGATAACATATTAGCGCCAATAAAATTGTATAATAAATTATCGATAATGAGAACATTCTTGTATAATGGCTGTAATATTGGATAATTGTTTAATAAATTATCGATAATCATTATTACTTAAAATTGTATAATAAATTATCGATAATTATTAATAAAATTAACATATATATCATACCAATAAAATAAGTCAAAAAATAAAATGATTATCAACTTCTCTATTTTTTATGTGAATAAAATAATTCTAAAATAAATTAAACGCTACACAACTCATTTGTATTAAATAATTATTAATTTCTATTAATTAATTTATATTATTCTTGCATTCAAATCAAAGTAAATTATAATTAAATGTGTTAACGATAAAAGATTAAAAATCCCCAATTACTATATTTCCTAATTTTCTTCCATATTTCAAGCTATTTCAAAATCACTAATTGTATCATGTAAATAAATTGCATTTATACCTTTTTTTTATTCAACTATCCAAAAATTCAATCATCTACTACTTATGTATATATACTCTGACCTTCACACAATAAGTCTCACGCTATCACATAGGATTTAGCAAAATCGTATTTGTTTATTTGTTAGGTATATTTTTTTTGTCGTGCTTATATAACTCATTTTTTTTTACTTGTTTGGTTCAAACTATAATAATTCAAAAATTAATAGTTTGTTTATTTTTAATTTTTCACAACCAAGAAGATAGAGCCAACAAACATTACAATGTTGAACTAGTTGGATGTGCATAACAATGATTGTGTCTTCAAGGTTCATATTTTAAAACTATGGCGTCTCAAGGACAATAACAAACCCGGAGAAGATTTGTCGATAGAGATGATTTTGCAAGACGAAATGGTATTGTTATATAAAAATAAATAGTTTACCATAATCCGGACTTTTACTTTTATTCCAAATTACACATTCATTAATTTTAGTATATTATCCACAAAATTTTGTACTAATTACTGGATAGTGAATGTTTTTATATTTGTTGGTTACGTTTTCACCGATTTTGTACTAATACACATTTATATGTTTTTCGGGTAAGGTTATATCTTTTTCCGGTAAGTTTTACATTTGTTCACATAATTCAAATCTTCCATATTTGGTAATTTATTTATTATATGATATTAATATTAATATATAATTTTATCATTTCAGGTTATTATCCCCAACTTGATATAATGGATTGAGGATTTGTTGACAAGATGTCTTATTTTTTGTTTAATGTTAATGCATATTTTTGTTACTATTTATTTATTATTCACAATTTAAGTAATTTAATTGATTATTATATAATCTGAAAATGAAATTTATATTGGAACGGTAAGAAACCGTGAAAGCATCAACAAGGCTGGTGAAGATGATAATGGGGATTGTACTGAGGAGAGAAGGCATGACAAATTTGGGATTTCTGAAAGTGAATTCCGAGAGATGTTTCAGAAGCAGGTGAATCTGGTGGATAGCTACTTGGCAAGAAAAAAAAGACAGAAGAGGGGAAATCTATTCCGGATGGATAAAACCTGCAACATACCACAAGTATTATCTGTGGTTAACGGAATGCAAGTAGATGGGGCTAAGATCGGTGGCTAAATATGCTAAGCCGAGTAGAGGAGGAGTTTCCAAACAACTCCAATATGAGTGGCCAACAAAAGCATTCATTCAGGGATAGTCATTGTATTGGTATGTCCTATAAAGCAGTGTTAACCGGCGATGCAAATGTGCTGACTGTCAACATTAATCAACAAGATACGACGGCGTTGAAACTGTGGCGGAATGCATCCCTAATTGGCGAAGTTCGAACATTTCAAACTCTAGAGAACCTTCCACTAGTCCGTGAGGCTTGCTTTAGGCATCAGTTGTGTTGGTCTTTACTATATGGGTGGTTTGCATGTTCTGATACAGTTTTCAACTGCCGCCAATGCAAATATATTTCTTAAAGAACATAACAACCGGCTGAAAGAGGTTTTCAATAATATTTCGGTATGGGGAGGTGAAGTGTAAAAGACTGGAAAAAATTAAAATAACGGGAGTTCACATTCATCTTTGGGACAAAGAAACGTTTAATTAAATTGGTGGTAAGTTCAGAAGGGTTGTTGTGGGGTCTAAAGTAACCACCGACACAAGTGATTTAACATATGACAGATTGTATTAAATCATTGAACGAGGTGGTCATACTAAAATGGAGGGGTGACAAATTCTTGGTGAATGTTTTGTAGGAGCCATATGATTGGGCGCCATCGTTTTTATCCACTCAGAACCCCATACATGAAAAAATCTCCGGTGATGGGTCGGCCGTTGACGAAATGGAAGAGGGCAAGATTCCACAAGAAAACGATGGTGGCTCCGGAGAAAGGAAATCGAACTGTCCTTCCGTTAATGGTGGCACCTCGAAAACACCAAGCGGGGTGGTCGAGGAGCACGGACGAAGACCCCGTGGTAAATGATGGTACAACTTCCAATAAGATCGGAGATAATACGTTAATTAATTCTTATATTGGTGGCCTTCCAGGCTTGGCTTTTATACAAAAAATTAAGATGAGGAGTCGAGTGAGTTGATAGAAAAAACACATGCTTGTGAAGAGTTTGATAGGCTGGCTAAAATTAGAGATCTTACAGATGTTGAATTAAACAAATGGTCCTCAACTTTGTTTGAGCTCAAAGAGTTTGAGTTATTAAAGTTGAAGGATTTAAAGCAGAAGTCAAGAGTAAAATGGGCACTAGAAGGCGATGAGAATTCCTCATTTTTCCATGGAATCATGAATGCCAACTTGACTACAAATCGAATTAACGGTGTCTCGGTCAATGGGGTTTGGAAATCTAATCCAAAGGTGGTAAAAAATGTGGCTTGGAAATTCTTTAAAGAAAAGATGGAGATTAGGCCACCATTCACGGGTGAGGGCATGAAGAAAATTTCATTGGATGACGGTACTAATTTAATTCCGCAATTTTCAATGGAAGAGATAAAGATGGCTGTTTGGGATTGTGGCGGTGATCGTGCACGGGGCCCAGATGGGTTTAATTTTTCTTTCTTAAAGATTTTTTGGGACCTTCTACGCAATGACTTTTACCAAGTTCTGATGGAGCTTTATGAACCTGGGCAGATCAGCAAAGGGTGTGGCTCATCATTCATTCACCTCATCCCAGAAAACAATGATCCACAATCCTTTTCAGAATTTCGTCCCATTAGCCTCATAAGGTAATTTCCAAAGTAGTTGTATGGTCAATATTTTATATTAGTTTTAGGATTGTGTATGTCTTTATATTTGCTTAGAGTCGGTATATTGTGTACCTCAGTACGTTTATTTTGTAAGGACATAATGTAAATGTTGGAGAAATAGGAACAATATAAAAGGTCACCTTACACATTTCTCCAACCAACCTTTTACAATTCAAAACCCACTTGGAAATAAAGAGAAGTTTTCTTTCACCAAACACTCTCACCAACTCTATCCTTCTTTCCTTTTTCTTACAAAACTAAGATCCGAGATCCGAGTGTTGCTAGTGATTTCCACTAGCTAACTACACGGATTGATCCGAGTGAAGTTGTTAGATCCATCCAAAGAGGACCTACAAGTGGTATCAAAGCTTTCGGCTCAACTTTTTGGTTTTCGGGTCAAACTTTTCAGGTTTTGATCTTAGTTTTTGGTATATTTAAGGTTGTTTTGGTGTTACTCACTACATTTGGAGTGCTTTACATCCTAGAGATAATCGAAAATCTTCAAATCTAAGTTTTTGGTGTTCTTAGTTTTCATGTACGGGTTCAGATTCGTTATAAAAACTCAGATCTTGGTCAATCTATTGGTTTTTAAGTTAAAGTTTTTTATACTTATTGATCTTTGGCTTCATATATTCCAAAAAAAATCAAATTATATTCGAATGAAATTCTTTTTTAATAATATTGTTTTATTTTAATATTATTATAATCATTTTATTAAAAAAGAAAAAATTAAATTGTATTCGAATAAGGTGGGTGTATTCCAATGAATTTTTTTTAATGTTATTTTATTTTAATATTATTATAATCATTTTATTAAAAAAAAATCAAATTGTATTCGAATGAGGTGGGTTTATTCGAATGAATTATTATTATTATTATTATTATTATTATTATTATTATTATATTTTAATATTATTATAATCATTTTATTTTATTATAAAAAAAGTTATTCGAATGTGTAATAATTTAATATTATTTTATTTTAATATTATTAAAAATATTTTATATTAAAAAAAGGGTAATCAAATAAATTTTTATTATTATTTTAATCCTTTTATTAAAAAAAGTTATAATCTAATCGAGTCAAATTATTTCGAGTTTACCCATTGACTGTTGACTTTGACCGTTGACTTTGACAAAAAAAGATGTCTTGCAGTTTTAAGCTTGAATGGAGTCTCAATATGAGGGAAGACCAAAAAGACATGTTAAAAGAAGAATTCGACATGTTTAAACATATTCAAGAAGAATTGGTTGCCTCTCTCATCAACAGATTTGAGTCACTTTAAATTAAGAAGTGCCGGTATCATAAATAAGTTGTCTAAAATCAACATGAAGTTGTTGAGTTCACTGTCTTACACATGGAACATTAATGTGTGTACCATCAAAAGAACGACAAACCTGGATACCTTAACACTCTCATAGTTGACTTCTACCATCAAGTCTTTTGAATCAATGAATGTCAACTTTCGAATAAACAATCAGTCAAAAGAAAATAAAGATGAGACAAGTGTTGTGGATGTAAGCAGTCAAGCAAGTCCTATCATCCCCGAGAGTGCTATAGGTGGAAGTAGTCAAGCAAGCACCTCGTCAAGCACCACTGATGAAATTCCTACACCTGCCTCTCTCATTCCCGAGGTACACAAACTTTGCTTACAAGATTGTATAGATAAAGTTGTGCACTACAGAAATCATAATGCTAAAATCTTAGAACAAATCCGAAGCACTAAATGTCAGAATGATGATCATAAAAAGGCTACAAAGATTTATGCTACTAGGATTAACACTCATGGTAATGATATAGCAAAACTTAGGGAAAATGTTACTATTGCTAAAAATTTAGCCGAACATCATGAAAGATATGCAGTTGAGCTAAACGATAAAATTGTCAAGTTAGAACTTGAACTAACCTAAAGAAAAATTACCATAGAAAACTTTGAGTTAGTTTCCGAAAAGCTGGATAAATTAATTGGGACACAAATGGAGTTAAGAATAAAGACTGGAATAGGTCATGATAGTTCAGCTGTTCTGATGTGGTCTAATATATATATATATATATATATATATATATATATATATATTATATAAATATTCCCTACACTTGTTATTAATTTGAGCTAAGTTTTATTGAATATTATTCTTAATTGGCTCAAATGTGATTTTTAGGGATTTTAAGAAACAATGAGCTAAAACGAGTAATTCAACATAAAAATAATAACTAAAATTGTTAACTATTGATCTATTCATATTTTGAGCTCATATGCAATGGGTGTATTTTATACATCTCTTTTTCTATATGCAACAAGTATCACAGTATGTCTAGAAACCATTTCAATTTTGTGCATATATTTATGTGGTAGGTAAGAAGAAAGCAAGAATAAACAATGATTTTTGATACTTTGATGTCTAATAACGTGAAGTCACGTGGGAAGAAGAAAAGATAAAATGTAGACCACAACATTATTTACTAAAATAACGAGCTTATTTGAAATCAGAATGTGGGTTAATATTTAGTTTTTACGTGGGCTTCAATTGATGGACTATGAAAAAAGGCAACCCATGAAAACAAAAAGGGAAGTCGGCAATTATTGAGAAGATATAAAATCCCTACGACCTTAAGAAATAAAGAGGAGGAGCCGGGGGACAGCCGTGAAGAGAGGAGGCAGAAGTTGGAGGTTCGACCACCAAGAAAAGAAGAAAATAACTAGAAAACGTCGTTGGTTCGAGCGAGATCGTTTGGGTTCAACACCTACTTAACCAAGTATCATCACTATTTGGTTTGAATTTATTATTCTAATTATGAGCTTGGTTGTTGAACTCAATTATTTTTGTTTCTTTTATTTTAAGATGCTTGGCTAAACTTATTAGACTTCCTAGGCATGTGATAAACCATTGATTGAAGTTATATTTTATTTGGAATTTGTTTTTTGATATGGTTTTATGATTCGGTAAATTGTTTGGTTTATTTGATTGATGCGTATGGGTACTTGGTTTTGGTTGTTCTAGTTTTATTATTCCACAAAATTCTTGGTGATTGTTTCATATGATAGGATTTTGTTAGGTCATCTATTGTGTGTTTTTAGCTGGTTTATGATTGAATTCGAATAAGATCATAGTAATAATATTATTAGTCAAATGAATAAAAGTGTACTGCTAACCTAGAAAGCTGTAAGATGATAGGTTATTGCTAGATCTTTCTTGATTAAGATTTCTAGATTTAGTTTTTCGTAAGGAGACCGTCTAGGGTATATTAATTAATATTGTCCAGCGAGTCAATTAAGTTCGTCAAATTACCGTTGATTTCCGCGCTGTAAGATAGGATTTCGCTATAAAGGTACTCTATTGTGTGTTTTTATGATAGGATTTTGTTAGGTCATCTATTGTGTGTTTTTAGCTGGTTTATGATTGAATTCGAATAAGATCATAGTAATAATATTATTAGTCAAATGAATAAAAGTGTACTGCTAACCTAGAAAGCTGTAAGATGATAGGTTATTGCTAGATCTTTCTTGATTAAGATTTCTAGATTTAGTTTTTCGTAAGGAGACCGTCTAGGGTATATTAATTAATATTGTCCAGCGAGTCAATTAAGTTCGTCAAATTACCGTTGATTTCCGCGCTGTAAGATAGGATTTCGCTATAAAGGTACTCTATCTTAATTAATTATATAACCGTAAGGAAGTCTAATATTAAAATTGGTGTTTTTAAGAACTTAAATAAATCCATAGGTTTCTTCTTGAGAAGCGTCAGGGGTCCTGTTTGGGTTTTCTTTTAAGTGACTATTTTATGATCCCGGTTCCATAACAAGTATTTTCTGAATAATTGATAATTAAAACTTTGGGGATTCTAGACTAGGTGGTTTTTCTTCGTCATCTGATTTAAACTCTTAAAAATATTCTTTTCGTTTTTACTTGGTTTTTATGAATTAGATTTTAATATTAGTTTAATTAATAGTATTATAATAAACCCCCCCCCCCCCCCTCAATATATAAATAAATAGCCGTGTCAGTTTGTTGACTTTAATTAGTTAATATACGTAATTTAAAGAGTCTTGTGGGTTCGATATCCGGACTTACTTAGCTTTACTAGAGTCGATCGGTTCACTTGCCGGTTAGTAGTTTAGTCGAGTTTTAGAGAGTCTAGAGTATTACTTAATGTCTAGATTAACGTAATTTTAGTTAATAATTATTAGACTACTTTTAGCACATCAAGTTTTTGGCGCCGTTGCCGGGGACTTTTGGCGATTGCGTTATTAGCTCTGAAGACTTACTTGCTATATACGTGCTATTGTGTTTTTGCTTTTGAGTTTTTAGGGTTTTAGTTAATTAGATAATTACGTGTTTATTTTTTTTTTATTCTTTATTGCTTTGAGTTGTAGGTGTCTAATTTTCTGTGTCTTTTTCTTGTTTAGATTCTTTTAATTATGTGTGAAATTTGTAATGGACCTCAATTTACCATTAAATGCCCATACTATAGTAACCTTAATTGTGACACGTGTGGTGATCTCATTTACACTATGATTGTCCATACAAGGGTTCTAATTTTATTTGTTATAGATGCGGTGGTTTTCATATAACTCTTGCATGTCCATATAATCGTATTAACCATTGGGTGCAGCAACAGTCTTATCTTTCATAGGGGTCCACGCCATATTTTTATAACGAACCGGATTGGGGATATCAATACAAACATGGGCAAGATTATGGTCAACATTCCGAGAGCAACCCCAACAGGGGTGACGAGGCGTATTTGAATAAGATCGAGGAATTGTTGACCCGACCATTAGAGAAGGATGCCCAATACCAACAAACATTAGCTGAACATGATGCTATACTAAGAAATCAACTATCTGTTTTTCCAGGTCTCCAAGATGCAGTTAAAGAAATCTCCAATACTGACAAAGGTGGAAGAAGGGTCAAAGCAGATCTCCCAATGTGTGTACGAGTCAGATAGCGAATTTATTCGAGAAACCGAAGAGGAGAGTGTGCAGCTGGAGGAGCAACCGACACCGGGTTATAAGTATGATGCGGAAGGCAACTATTTGGGATACATGAATCGGTTGGGCGAGTTGTTCCCGATATTTCCAGAAGAAGGGAAAGAGCCAATCATGGAATATGTAGATGAAGAAGAGGAGCTCATCCCGGATACGAAGACACGAGTGGTTGATGAAATCCCACCTTCGATGATGATTGTGACGAGGAGGAGTGGGCTGCATATTTGAGATCAGTTATGGTGAAACCTGTGTTGGAGGAAGAGATAGAATTGGGAGAGTCACTTGAGCTAATGTTTGGTGCTGAGGATATGCTTAAAGTTGATAATGAGCTTAACGAGGAAGATGAATTCTTGAATATGGAGTTGGATGGATTGTCGGATTATGACGGGGGAGACACATTGGACGTTAATGAGGATGTTGTGTTTTTCGAGGCCCCACTTGTAGAGGACAGTGTAGATGAGAATGTGGTGTTAGAGGAAGAACACTATTACCGGCCCGTGGACTGTGTTTTGAATGATTATCGGGAATTAAAACCACGGGAGAAGGTCGAGGATGAGAAATTATCTGAAAACCAAACTTGCGTATATTTTAGGAGATGGTCTACGGGAGTGAAAAAGCCATTAAATGTCAAACGCGACCAGTCTTCTCGATACTTATAACGCATTCGGCTCTTGCAAGGTAAGTTTAAATATAGGTGGTCTGACCCATTATTGATTTTTAATTCTACTTTATTTTTTTGCGGTTCCACCATTGATATATTAATGTTTGATAAATTCCGGGTGGAACTAAACGGGTTGGACAAGGTCCAAATCAAAGAGAAACCTCTTGATTAAGTTCAACTATGGGGAGGTTTCCGCAGAGTTTGTATAATTAATTGAGTCACTAGCGTAGTTTTTTTTGTAGTTCTTCTATGTTTTGTGTTTTTAAGTTTTGCTAGATTTAAAGAGAGATTGAGTGAGCTAGAGAAACGGTCCCCAAGGAAGAATCTAATGAAAAAGACAAGTGTGAGGATGGAGCAGTTGAGCCGTATACTTTATATTTATTTATTTGCTCCTCATTATTCATGTTTTATTTATTTGTGGGTTGGTGAAGTACTTTGAATGCATAATATCTATCAACTTGATAAGATATATTATTAGATATTGTTGAATTTTTTGCCGCTTATGTTCGTGTGTGATAGAAAGAGTTACCGTTTGCTGAGCACGTTCGTAGTTGGAGAATGCATTCATGGAAAGAAGACTTTGGCATCATATTTCATGCGCATAATATCAACTAAGTCTTTTCCATTATCTACTTTATTTACTTTTTATTTTGTTTTTATTTTTATTTTTAGGCTTTTAGTTTTTTGTAGTCCGACTTTATTTTTAATTTTATTTTTATTTAAGTCGTCCTTATCCTTGAATTGAGGACAATGCAAAATTTCAGTGTGGGGATAGGATATTTGAGTCATAGCTTAAATCTGAGTTAAAAAAAATTGAAAAATGTTTTTTTAAATGTCCCTTGAATTTAGTTTTTTTTTGCGTTAAAGTGGGAGATGATGATATTTGTCGGAAATTGGTTTTTCAAACTACTAATAATATGAGATAAATAAAAGAAAACGCACTTAACTTGGGATGTGTCGGCAGGCTCAGCCTAGAAAATGAAAGGGAAATTTGATAAAATGGTTAAAACGGAAAATCTTTTGTGGTTAAGCGTTTTGTCCGTGGAAGATAAGTAATGAAAGGTCGGGCCATACTCAAGCCTCAATTATTGGTATGGAAAAGTGGAAATATTATAAAGTTTGAAAATTTGAATACGTTATCATATGATGCTTGGGTAGGTTTAATGTTAGAGTATGCCGTGTAGCCTGTGATATAAATCTTAACTGCTTAGTTTTAGTGTTTTACACTTCATTGGCGTATGGTTTTATAAACTTAATTCTTGTATTGATGGGATGCTTCGGGTCCGGAGACCATGGGTCTGTATGCAATCTATTCATCTGGGTATTCACAATTCCTAAGTGGGGCTGTGAATATTTAAAATAAAGCTAAAAAAAGCAAACTCGCAGTTATCTGCCACATAAGTCAATAAACCATGATCACTACGTACAAAAGTACAAATACATTACTGACTTGATCATCCACGCTATTAGCCATGTGGGGTCCCCTTGTTCGCGTCTCATTACCATCAAGAAACGGACCACAAGGGACACGCTACATGTAAGCCCTATAGATGAAATTTTGCATACTCACCTATGGTGATGGTTTAGTGTATTGTTTGATAACGGGGGTATGTCATGTTATGGGGAACACTAGCTATTAATTAATTGTACCTTAATCGTATCTAATGGCTGTTTGGTAGACTTTGATGCTTAAGCTTAGGTGGATAAACAATATCCTTGATCATCTTAACTATTCAATGAAAAAAAAAGAGCAACAAAAATTTTAAATTTGCTAATTTTGAGGTTTAAGTCAAGTTGGGGTGGTCTGGTCCGGTAAAAACTAAAAATAAGTGGGTCTTAATTGTGTAAACCACTTAGTAATATAATCGTTGGATCTTATTTGTCCCGGTAAAGATTAAGGCATGGGTTTAAGTGGACAACAATATCGGTGATCGTGGTTTTGCGTTTATCTGAATTTTAAATTAACCTATATATTTTTAAGGCTATATTTTCCGATTCTGATCCAACTGTATTAGACTTTTTCAGGGACGAAAAAAGATTTAAGTGTGGGGATATTTGATGTTGTCTAAAATATATATATTATTATATAAATATTTCCTACACTTTTTAGTATTTTGAGCTAAGTTATTGAATATTATTCTTAATTGGCTCAAATGTGCTTTTTAGAGATTTTAAGAGACAATGAGCTAAAACGAGTAATTCAATTTAATAATAATAACTATAGTTGTTAACTATTGATCGATACATATTTTGAGCTCATATAGTATGTCTAGAAACCATTTAAATTTTGTGCATATATTTATGTGGTTGGTAAGAAGAAAGCAAGAATAAACAATGATTTTTGATACTTTGATATCTAATGACGTGAAGTCACGTGGGAAGAAGAAAAGATAAAATGAAGACCACAACATTATTTACTAAAATAGCGAGCTTATTTGAATTTTTTTTTTTAAAAAATTCACCCATACTTTTTCATTATATATAACGCAAACCGAGCTACATCTGGATAATAGGTAAGCGAGTAACAAGCGGCGCCACTATCCCCTTTTGAATCGCAAAGCCTATTCTAGTAAATATAAATCCTTGGTTCCTCGGGCTCTGCGAGTCACTGTGGACCACCTTCTGCACCCGCTCCAAGAAGCGAACCGCCTCGGGAGCTAGGGATCCAAATGTGTCGAAGGCAAATGGAATGAACACGTGCTGATTCTCCAAACACGCTGTCTCATGCTTCGCAACCTTCCTAGATTCCGCTCTCAAAACCGCCTGTCCCGGTACGAAGCCACTGTCTCTCAGCCCCACCAACGGGGACACCCCAGTGAGGTCAACACACGCATGCTTACCCCCTACCCAGCCAAACACAAGAACATCCGCAGGACGCAGTGTAGATCTTCCCTTTCGTGGATCAGTCAAAAAGTTAACAGGTGCCTCTTTCTTGGCTGAGATCCCGGCACGTCTAAGCACATTCCATAAGACATCTCTAACCCTGTCATGACGATACTTGAATCCCAGCAATTCCTTACAGTGGAGGGCATGCTCACCAAATCTATCCAAACAAGCTTTTTTACAAATGGGACATGATTCATCTGTAGGGAAAAGAGGAATCATAAGCCGGTATTTAAGGATGGCTCTGTATTCAACTGCCGACATCCGTTGCCCAAGACCTTCAATGGGCACAACAGCCAGAAAATTCTGGGCATGAGCCCCTTTGAGACAAGCTAAAACTGCCTTTTGTCTCGGGGTCATATCGAATCGCTCATCCAAATCATGTACGTGTTTACCATAAAGAGCACTCGCCAAGGTTTGTTGAGGTTTCTTGGGGGCAGTCTCCTTATCAGTAAAACCGCCTATATCAAGGTCCGGAGAGTTGTTCCAATATTACCAAGTGCAAAAGAGTAGTTAGGATCTACCCCCATAACACCGGCGTTTCGCAGGATGTGGTCCTGCAATGTCCACGACTGAGACCTGGAAGCCACAGAGGCATACGCGGAGACATCCTCAGCCGAGAAAATTCCTACGCCTTCGCAACGCATAGGGAAGGAAGCCAACTTCCACTGGAGGTCCTCAAAATGCGGTCCTCCACACACAACAATATCTTCAATTGCCCCCTGCAGGCCCGCATCAAAGATGGACCCAGCCTCTTTGACATGTTCAGGTTGACAGGTCCGCAACCCAAACACTAACTTAGCAACCCCCATGCACGAGCGCAACAAAAGGAGGTCACTTTGGGGGTCCCTCAGGTCCGGCAGGCGTTTCATAAGTTCAACCGCCCTCAAAGCTCTTTTAGTTGCCAAAGACCAGACCGAATAAACTCTGCAACCTGACTAACCGCTCCCCCCAGGAGTTTAACTCCCGTAACAGGCCTGCTAATCTCGCCAGGGAATAAACCCGACACTTTCTTCGAATCATCACATGACGCCCAAAAAATCTCCGTTTTTCGAATATTAAGCCTACGCCCTAGAGACGCCCCCTCTGAGCGAATAATGTCCAACGCTCTAGCAACCTCCTCAGCCATACCAATGATAGTGACATCGTCTAAATACCAAGCATGGAAGGGCAAGGAACATGTCACCTGCACCCTAAGGATGAGCGGATGAAGGACCAACGCAAAAAGAAGAGGGCCAAGGGGGTCCCCTTGCTGCACCCCAGTAAAAGCCCCAATATGAGTATCCCCCACATATAAACGGGCGGAGCGGGCATATAAAAACTGGACCCATGGGAAGATGGATGGACAAATGCAGCTAACTTCCCTGAGAAGGGTCGTCCGATCCACCTCGTTGAAGGCGTTAGAGAAATCAACAGTGAGCATAGCTAGGGACCCGTCAGAATGAAACGCGCTCAAAAATCTGTTAGCACTATGCAATACCACTTCTGCCCCATTAGGGATCCCAACCCCGAATTGGAAATCCCCTAGATAAGCAGCCACCTTTTTCCCGATTTTACGCATTGCGACTTTCGACACCAATCTTCTCCAAATGGCCCCCACTGCGATGGGTCTAATTCCATTGTCAGGCTTCAACAGGGTGGGTCAACGGTGCCGAAGCAATGAGCTCTGCTATAACTTTGGACAAAGCCCCCCAAGCCACAAGTTAACAACATCAGTGATGGCCTTTAAGAGCCTGGAGGCGGTTGGAGACCCCTGGCCACAGAAAGCGTCTAAAATATGTTGGACCCGCAAACCATCCCTCCCACAAGATGTACCTTTCGGGAAGGTTTTAATACATTCCAGCACACAATCACCATCCACCTGCAAGGCTGGTTCCGATGGCACGGCGGATGGCATGGTCAGGGGGTCCACCACAGGATGTTTATCTATCAATGCTCTCAATGCATCCCCCAGCAGGCGCGACCCCGGATGAACACAGGACTTTGATCGCCGCTGTGTAATGGTCATCCGCTACCTTTCGGAGGCACTACTTGATATTGCCCCCTCCCTCTTCTTTATGTTGGCAATCCCACATCACAGGAAGTTCAAGGAGTGGTAGCACCAATTCTTCTAAACCTGCCCCATCTTTCCAAACAGCCAAAGCCCGCATAATGGAGCTACATTGAAGTGATTTCCTGTTACCGGACCTTCGTTCTTACCTAGTAGCCGGTTTGACAACACGTAACGTGCAGCGAGGCAACAACAAAAGTTTAACCAAAGCCTTAATAAACCTCGGGGCATCCACCACTTTATGGAGCCCCCCTGACAAAGCCTGGGCAAAAGCCATACGACACGTGGGCGGGATACTCTTGACAGTAGCAATAGGAATGGCGATGATGCGCTTAAGGAGAGCGACATCTACCACAAACGACTCAGACAGACCACTCCCAAGTTCCACCTGCGAATCGCGCGGTTGAGGGATCCCCACAATAAAATCAAAGTCGCCTCCTGCGGGCCCACAATGAAATCAGAATGTGGGTAAATATTTATTTTTTACGTGGGCTTCAATTTATGGACTATGAAAAAAGGTAACCCATGAAAACAAAAAGGGAAATCGGCAATTATTGAGAAGATATAAAATCCCTACGACCTTAAGAAATAAAGGGGAGGAGCTGGGGGATAGCCGTGAAGAGAGGAGGTGGAAGTTGGAGGTTCGACCACCAAGAAAAGAAGAAAATAAATAGAAAAAGTCGTTGGTTCGAGCGAGATCGTTTGGGTTCAACACCTACTTAACCAAGCATCATCACTATTCGGTTTGAATTTATTATTCTAATTATGAGCTTGGTTGTTGAACTCAATTATTTTTGTTTCTTTGATTTTAAGATGTTAGGCTAAACTTATTAGACTGCCTAGGCTTGTGATGAACCATTGATTGAAGTTATATTTTATTTGGAATTTGTTTTTTGTTATGGTTTTATGATTCAGTAAATTGTTTGGTTTATTTGATTGTTGCGTATGTGTACTTGGTTTTGGTTGTTCTAGTTTTATTATTCCACAAAATTCTTGGTGATTGTTTCATATGATAGGATTTTGTTAGGTCATCTACTATGTGTTTTTGGCTAGTTTATGATTGAATTCGAATAAGATCATAGGAATAATATTATTAGTCAAATGAATTAAAGTGTACTGCTAACCTAGAAAGCTGTAAGGTGATAGGTTATTGCTAGATCTTTGCTGATTAAAATTGCTAGATTTAGTTTTTCGTAAGGAGCCCGTCTAGGGTTGATTAATTAATATTGTCCAGCGAGTCAATTAAGTTCGTCAAATTACCTTTGATTTCCGCGCTGTAAGGTAGGATTTTGCTATAAAGGTACTCTATCATAATTAATTATATAACCTTAAGGAAGTCTAATATTATAATTGGTGTTTTAAGAACTTAAAAGAAATCTATATGTGTCTTCTTGAGAAGGGTCAGGGGTCCTGTTTGGGTTTTAAGTGACTATTTTATGATCCCGGTTCCATAACAAGTATTTTCCGAATAATTAATAATTAAAACTTTGGGGATTCTAGCCTAGGTGGTTTTTCATCGTCATCTGATTTAAACTCTTAAAAATATTCTTTTCGTTTTTACTTGTTTTTTATGAATTAGATTTTAATATTAGTTTAATTAATAGTATTATAATAAACCCCCCCCCCCCCTCAATATATAAATAAATAGTCGTGTCAGTTTGTCGAGTTTAATTAGTTAATATATGTAATTTAAAGAGTCTTGTGGGTTCGATATCCGGACTTACTTAGCTTTACTAGAGTCGATCGGTTCACTTGCCGGTTAGTAGTTTAGTCGAGTTTTAGAGATTCTAGAGTATTACTTAATGTCTAGATTAGCATAATTTTAGTTAATAATTATTAGACTACTTTTAGCATATCATGTTCCGTCTCCTTTTAATAATAACTATACTAGTCTTCCTCACTTTAGTTTTAACTCTCCACCTGAGGAAGAAATGGTATATGGTATTGGTCATGTACACATATCAAAGACATTTGTTCATGCTGCTCCCAAGGCTGTTAATTCAGCTGTTTTTTCAGTTAATCCTAATAGTTGTTCATCTTCTGTAGCAGTTTGTGTAGAAGAAAGTGGGTCGGTGAAAAGGCCTGTTGAGGTGAACATATCAAGTTGTTCATCATCAAGTTGTAAGACTAGGGAAAATTCAAGTAAAGGCAAAGTGTTTGAAAATGATAATCAAACGAGTACTTCATGTAAATACGTGTCAACAAATAAAAGATCATTTTCTTAAACAACTAATCAATCACAAAATCCTCAGTCATACAATTGTTTTGATAACAACTACTATGGTCATTATCAACAAATTTTTGTTGATCCATATAACACTAATGTTTTTGATGATCAGAGTCAATCATCAAATGTGTTTTATAATCATGTTCCTTACCACAGATCACCTTTCCAACCAAACCAACCATTTTATAGTTCTGATGGGTTCTATAGTGCTCCTAGGAGAAAGTGTTGTTTTGATTGTGGTCATTCTTCTCACCTTGCAAGACATTGCAAGCACTGGTTCAAACAGCAACTTGATATTCAAAATCGGCTTAGTCAGTCCCCAAAAGGTGCTTTTAGTAACCTAGATTCATGGATTGATCAATCCGATAGTGAAGCCAGTGAAGTGGATGTGAGACCCAAAATCAATAAAGTAAAACGCATGAGAAAACAGTTTTGGAAAACTAAAAAGGATAAAATAAAAAAGGATCCTAAGACTGAAAAGTATAAGGATTCACCAAAAACAGTTTTAAAATATAGAAAACAAAAGTCCAGATTACCAAAATCAAGGAACAAGTTTGTACTTGGATTCCTAAGGACTGTTCTTCAAGCGATGAGTCATCAAGAAATAAATTGTTTTCAGGAAATAAAATCAAGTTTGGTCGATTTACAGTTGACCTTCCCGAGACAACTAAGTCTCGGGAACCCATGTCCATTTAAACGCTTAGTGCATGTAGGGTCAATCAAGGAGGACTATCAAGAGTATTCAATACTTAGATAGTGGTTACACCGGACATATGATGGGAGACGAACCCTTGCTATTTGATGCTATACCATTCGATGGCGGATTCGAGTCTTTCATAAGCGACATGGGAGAACTACAAGGAAAGGGAAATGTTTCATACTTTGTGCTTTAGGAATGCCAACCTTGTTCAAATGGATCAACTACAACTTGTCGAGCGTTTCTCAAACTCACATCATCCAACCACTACATTCAAGTGATGGATCCAGCGTCAGCTTCTGGGCTTTGGTTTGAATCTCTTAAACTTTTTTATGATGTGATAATGCATGTTTAGGATAGTCCATCTGACAACAACTTTGTTGACCTTTTCACTAAAGCCATCCTTCTATTTTAATTAAAACAACCTATCTATCTTTTTGTATATAAAATTATAAATATTTTTCAAATATGTCACAATTTTAGAGGGAGAAAATGAGTCAAGTTTAACTAACTAAAAAGATTTTCATTTTCATTTAGAAAAACAAAAACCTTAAGTCATTTGACTTACCAAAAATATTTTATATTATATTATTTAATTATATTTCGTTAAGAAAATCTGAAAAAAATTCAAAAATATATTCTCTAGTTTAGAGGGAGTCGGATAATATAAAAATTATAAAATTTTGAGATATCGATCCGACCATTTGGAAAATGATAAGAAATTTTCTTTAATGATCCTAGCACATGAAAAGAGTAGATCAAAAGCTAACAAGATCACTGCTTGATGTGTAGATAGGCTTGGCAAATGAGTAAGTATCACAATGATATAAACTTAAATACTCGCCTATGCTAGTGGTTACACTCTTATGAAGCGGTTGCCGACTCCAAAGTAAATCATATCGATGAAGGCAAAAATATTAATAGTCAGTCATATACGAGCCCGTTAGTGATTAGTCAAAATAAAAATTATTTCTTGCTTTAGATTCAAATATTGAAAAATTAAAATTTTTTAAAGCAGAAAAACTGCAAATGCTTAAAAGTATTCAAAATCAACAACAAAAATGTTGATAATTTATCAAACAAAAAAGGGTATATTAGAACTACGTGACGTGGGGCAAACAAGTAAGACCTAAACATTTTATATGAAGGCATGTAAGTCCGTATGGCATGTAAGTCCATGGTTCAACCTTTAAAATGTTTGAAAGAAAATTTGCAAAATGTTTATATAAGCTCAAAATGTTTTGATCAATCAATAGGGGGTCGGAGTCAATTCGGGGTGATACTGATGAACACAAACTATGCTCGAGGTATGATGGAGTTTGTAACATGTCGGATTAACAGGGGACCACACAAGTATTGTGCCTAATTCATTCCTTAACGTATCACAGTGAAATCAAAATACTTGTTAAGTTTAAAGTGGACCAACATATCTTCAATCGACTTTGGGTTCTTGGCATAATAATATCCAAATAGAAATGTGATCTAGGACGTTATCGATCAATGTGATTCCATGTTGTGATCTTTCTCACAAAATATTAAAGTCATTAGAAAATTTTGTAAATATTATTGTTATATAATATTAATGTTATCTTTACTTCTACCGTTTTCATTTTTCTTGATTTGTTTTATGTTTCAACTTTAATATATTATGTATATATATATTTGAAATATTATAATATATGAAAATTCCAAAAAGATTTTAAGTTTTTATGTGTTCGTACATATTTAATTAAATCTTTGTTTTATTCAAAATCATGTGTTTTATTGTAAATGTCGTTCATACAAATTTCGTTGGAAACCTGGGACTTAAACAAAACATTTACAAGTTGAGGGACTAAAATTGATATTTTATGAGAAGTCTAGATATAATAAAATTTCAGAGTTATCTTGCAAACACTTCAAACCCAGAGCATGTTTTGAAAAAGAAAATTCTTCTTTGACCCTCGATAGGGTCTGTGAACGAATCTTATTCGCTCTAAGTTTTGTGCAGTCGTACATGGACAGGTAGATCAAGATCAAGTGTCCTGGGCTGCAGAGACTGAAGTTACAAATGCTGAAGCGCCTAATAGAAAACGAGAACGTGACAACTGGAAGTTGAACCTAAAAGGGAAATGATCGTGGCTGAAGATCAGTCGAAGGACAAAGCAAAGAAACAAGTCGGCACAAGAAAGTTAACAAAAGAAAATTAGATGTCGACCCTCTCCCATCCGATGTTTCTAAAATTTGTTGCTGCCGATTCTTCCCAGAAAATAAGATCGAAGTTCAAGTCTCCAAAATCGGAAAATAAAGAATTGTCCAAGATCCAATCTCGTTCAAGCACTTGGATCAAGAAAAGTACCAGTTTTCAAGAAATAAAGACGAAGCAAGGAAATTGATGAAGGTTCCAGGACATACTCAATCCTAGAGGGAGATTGTTGGGCCAATATTCTATATTAGTTTTAGGATTGTGTATGTCTTTACATTTGCTTAGAGTCGGCGTATTATGTACCTCAGTACGTTTATTTTGTAAGGACATAATGTAAATGTTGGAGAAATGAGGACCATAAAAAAAGGTCACCTTACCCGTTTCTCCAACCAACCTTTCACAATTCAAAACCCACTTGGAAATAAAGAGAAGTTTTCTCTCACCAAACACTCTCACCAACTCTATCCTTCTTCTTTTTTCTTACAAAACTAAGATCCGAGATCCGAGTGTTGTTAGTGATTTCTGCTAGCTAACAACAAGGATTGATCCAAATAAATTTGTTAGATCCATCCAAAGAGGACCTACACTTGCAAATCGTTTAAAGGGGATTATTGGATCGATAATTTCGGACCCCCAAATGGCGTATGTGGTAGGGAGAAGCATCTTAGATGGTCCACTTATCCTAAATGAGTTACTATTGTGGTTAAAAAAATCAAATCACCCGACTTTCTTTTTTAAAATAGATCTGAAATAAGGCCTTTCAATATGTTGGTCTTTCATCAAATCGGTTCTTGAAATTATGAATTTCCCAGATAAATGGAGACTTTGGGTCAATTGAATTCTACGATCGGCACGTGCCTCGGTTCTCGTTTACGGATCCCCTACATGGGAAATTGAATGTCACGGGGGCATTCGGCAAGGGGATCCTCTATCGCCTTTCCTATTTATTTTATTTATGGAATACTTCTCTTATATCTTCAACCGAGTGGTGACAGGTAACCTCTTGCAACCGATTGATATCCCTAATGGTGGCCCGAGACTTTCACACTTATTATTCGTTGATGATGTTGTTTTATTGGGAAGATGGTCAGAAACTAATTTGTTGAACGTAGCACGGTTACTTCATTGTTTTTATCTAGTCTCCGGGCTACGAATCAATCTAAAGAAAAGTGACCTCTTTGGTATTAATGTATCAGTGGGGGAAGTTGATAATATGGCTAACCAACTACATTGTAAAATTGGTAATTTCCCATGTTCTTACCTTGGTCTCCGGGTTAGAGAAAATATGAATTTAATAAGTAGTTGGAATCCGGTAGTAGAGATCTTTGAAAAACGACTATCAAGGTGGAAGGCTTCAAGGATATCAATGGGTGGTCGTCTCATATTCATAAAATCGGTGCTTGACACGCTACCAATTGAAGTTACGGTGGAAAAAAGGAAAATCCATTGGGTAAAATGGGACCGGGTAATTATGGGTAAAAAACTTGGTGGTCTCTGGCTTGGTTCATTGAGGGACGTCAATTTAAGCCTATTAGCCAAATGGTGGCAGCACTTTAAAACTGAACCAGAATGGCTTTGGCGAAGAGTTGTTACAGGGATTCATTTCAATGTGCAGGACCTTAAACCGATTCCTTCCAAAAGCTTGTTAACAGGTGTATGGAACAATGTCTCCAAGATTGATGAGACTTTACTAGAAAGAAATGTGCAACTAAAAGAATTAATCATAGGAGATGTAGGCGACAGAAAAAACACATTATTTTGGCTCGACACATGGGTTGGCGATAAACCCTTGTGTTGCCAATTTCCTTCTTTATTCTGGTTAGAAAGACGTAAACGGTGTTTGGTAAGGGACAAAACAGTGGCTAGGTCATCGATGATGGTTGGAACTGGACATGGTCGGTTGACCCGTTTACTCTGATCGAATTACAAGAACTTTGGAACTGTTTGGAAGTGCTACCGGGTCGAGTTCTGGAGGATAGAGCTGATAAATGGAAATGGGGCCTCGAAGAGGATGGGCGTTTCACGACTAAATATTTCCACATACACAACCGATTTATGTCATGAATTAGAATACTTGGGTTCCTTTGAAAGTTAACCTCTTCGGTTGGAAAGCGGAAATGGGTACACTCGCCACATCAGATGCCCTTTTCCAAAGAAATGCCATAGATGAAATAAAGTGGTGCCCACTTTGTGAGGATGAAAGGGAGTCCGTTGATCATATATTCTTATCTTTCTAAGTTGCAATGATAATATGGCAATTTGTAAGTTCTTGGTGTGGGATCCCACCGGTTTTTGCTTTCGAATTTCGGGATCTTCTAACAATACATCTTACAAATGGGGTTCAAGAAAGTAAGCGAAAAGCCATTCAATCAATAGTACTCACAGCTAGTTGGTGTATTTGGAAGAATAGAAATTTGGCAAACTTTGAAGGAAGAAGGGTATCGATTAATCAACTCAAAGAAGACATCAAAAGGCATAGTTTTATTTGGGTATAAAATAAGGGTAAAATGACAGAGTTAGAATGGGAGAAATGGTGTTCGTTTTCTTTTAAAAAATGAAATGTATTCGTGTAAATGTTGTGGGTGTGTAGGTTGTATCTAGTCTATCTTCTTGCTAACTTTGTTCACATTCATTCAATAAATTAGTTGTTCAAAAAAAAGTTATAGTAAGATAATCAGTCTTATATTATTGTTGGTCAAATTCCAATTAAATCACTAATGTCAACGCAATAATACACATTTAATATGACATTTTAGAAACCAATTTTCACCATTCAAATTTGAATTTTCACTATTTATATGAAGTTTACAAAAAATGTGTTATATAGTTTAACTTTCACCAGTTATTCAAAAACTGACTAACGAATTTGACCATTTCATAAATTTTCAATATTAACCCCTTAGATAAAAAAATTATTTTTAATAACCATTTCTAAATATGCCAAGTTATTATGATTTTAATGTCAATTTCAACTAAATTAATTAATATATTTATTCCTAAACATCAAAAATAAAATATATAATAAAATGTACATTTATTTAATTCGGTTTTTATATAATACCTTATGGTTAATAAAAACATATTTAAACCCTTATTTCTATTTTTTTACATTTGGTCAATTTTTAATTATGTCTAAGTTTCAAGATTCATACCTTTAGTAAAACCCACATATGTTCTATAACAGATTGAATGCGGAATTTTACAAATTAAATAAAAACTTTTACAAATTGAATGACAAAATTAATGTATAAAATAAACCCCCATATTAATATTACAAAAATAAAAAAATCATTTTTTACATATCAACGTCAAAAGTTGACTAATTAACGAATTTGATATTGAATGTAATTATGTCGAAATTATTTTTTACAATACAACTGTACTAATTATTTTTTTGAAGTTTACAAATAATTATTTTTATTCAAAAAGGTGAATTCTAGTATTGGATTTAATAGATCTAACAAAAAAGTTATTGAATGTTTCTTATACAAAAGTTAAAATAAAAATTCTTTTAATATAATTTGTATATTTATTGATTACAGTTTTTATATAATCATATGTTTTTGTTCATATACTGTAACATCTCCTAAATTTTGGTCCAAATTTGACAAATTAATCAAGTTAAAGGATCAATAATAATCTCAAAGACAAGTAATGGGAAAAATATTTTCAAGATAAATAATAAGAAAATAAGATAAGCAAATAAATATATAAGGTAAGTCATCTCACATGTAGGAGATAAGAAAAAGAAACCCCATCCCACAGGAAAGATATAAGAAAGTGGAAGCATTCTACTTAAGTATAAATAAGGAAGATGCAATCCATCCCACATGGAAAGTGGTAAAGAAATGAAAACACTTTATAAGAGATAAAGTTTCCATAATTATATTCTTTTATGATTAGCATGCACCAAGTGGTCCTAGCAGAGGGTGTGGAGCACCCGACGCGCACGCGCCCGGGCTCGGGCTAGGACGAGGACGATGGCGATAGCGACTGCGGAGAAGGGCGTTGGGCGCAATGTGGCGCTTTGATGGCGCAGATGTGACAAGCTACTAAAGATAAAACCGAAAAATGGTATTCAGGGACCCATCGCGATACGCGATGAGTCTAAGAACACGGCTATCGCGTAGCGCTATGGGCCGTGATGACGCTTCACACACGTGTCACATCCAGGTGACACGTGGCAGACATGACAGGCCACGTGGCGTGACATCAAGAAAGGGGGCGGCGCGATACGCTACGCTGTTAAAGAAGAGCATATCGCGTATCGCGATAGGACTCAATTTCAAGTATAAAAGGGGAGGGCTATGGCTCATTTCTCACACACACACCTTCCACTCTCTCTAGAATATTTTATCTCTACCTCGTTTTTGCGTGCCACCGACCCGATAATCATCACCTTGTAATCTGTGCCAAAACCCGACATTCTCTCGAAGTGCGTACCGACAAATCACGACGACCGGCGCGCACTGTTTTGCGTTCCAATCTCGTAGTACGTGCCAAGATCCGAAGTTCTGACGGTTTAAGTTCTGATACACGATATAGAGTAGAAGTGCTGCCCGATAGGTGATAAATATCTAACTCCAAATACCCGTGTGAGGTAGGAGTTCTGTCTAAGTTAAAATTTTATTATTATAAATGGCTTAGACCATAGTCGGGGGTATAGCCCAAATCTTGATTACGATCAAGTATAATATAACTTTTCTCAAAGTTTATAGTCAAAATAGTATTTCTTTATGACTAAGAAATATAATATTTATACAAGAGATTATAGTTAAGAAATTAATGTTTCTTCTTTTGCAGAAGAAACTCAGTATAGATGTTTCTTCCTGAAGAAGAAACGAACATATAATTGGTAAATAAAGAAAGGGACTAAAGCTCCAAATGTTTTATATAAACAAATGATTTTATCAAGGATAAAGCTATACAAAACAGACTAAAGGTCTGAAGCTAGATAAATGATCTAGTTATTTATACAAAGATTATTCTCGTACTATAGGTCCGAGGTAACAAAACAAGAAGCAGAATTCAGAAAACAGGAATCAGTATCAGAAACTGATTATAAACCGAAAAGGTGAATACGCCCTAAACTTTTACAAACTTGTTTAGAGTCAGAATGTTTACATAGGATTTAAGAACCCTTAAAACTTTGTGTTACAATAATAAGAAATGGACACTATGATTAAGAGTATACATGTGTCTGGATCCATTCATACATGGTGAGTCGGCATTTCCTCGAGGCCATGCATATCATCAACATGCCTCTGAAAGTCTATGGGACTGTTCAAAGAAATGATATTGTGTATATAATTAATTGTACAAGGTACTTAGGGTAATTTGATCCAAATGTAGTTGGGTGCCTAATGAGTGTCACAAAGGTATTATTGTTGGTTTCACAAAGGTATTGAAAATATTTTTACAAATGGTCAGTGTCATTCACTAGCTGTGTGCTGACATATTTTCTAACCATTTTACAGGAAAACAGAAAGGTTAGAATAGACAAGCAAGGCAGGATAGAAGATTGGAGAATTAGTCATTAGATGCTATCTGATGGCTCAGATATTTTATATATTAAAATATTATAAAGAATTATGTTTTCTAAAGAAAGGTATTTGAAATATCAAACGGGTATTTAAACCTGAGTTTTCAATTATAATAATATTATATTTAAGACTTCCGCTGAAAAGAAATTATTTTCTCAAATATGCTATGTATACATTAAAAAGGATATTTTAATCCAACATTTTATAAAAGAATATTTTATATCAAAAGACTTCCATAACTCTCATATATTTACAAAACGGGTACCAACTATTGGTCACACGCCTAGGCCCTAAGTCGGGGTGTGACATATACAAAGCATGTATTTTTTTTCTTCATTCCAAATCTTATTAACATATACTACAATTATAAAATGTCAAATTCTAGCAATATAATCTATTTGTAGTCGTATCTCAAACTAAGCAAACATTATTTGACCAATTCTCATTGACATTTAAAAGATTTTTATATTTTCCAATCTTAGAAAAGTTTTTTTTATTTGACAATTTTATAATTATATCTAAATGTCAAGATTGATATGCCCAAAAAAAACATCAATTGACTTCCTGAATTTCTGTACCTTAAGTATTTTGGTATTTCATCATTATTATCAAATTAACTCACTTTCTATTGTTACAATATTTTATAAAATAAAAAACAGTTATTGTTATGGCCAAAAATCAATCTTCGTTTTATATCAATAATAATCGTATTACCAAAATTATCGTTATATTAAATACAATTACTTAAAAAATTGATTCGTGTTAATTAATTATTTATTTAGTAATTGTTACACTTTTAATTATGATATCAAAATATATATTAATACCTTATTCTAAACTAGAAATAAAAATTATTTGAAACTTTCAACTTATATTCGTTTAAATAAAATTAATTATAAAGTTTTTTTTATAGTCATCAACCATATTCATATACATCATCTACTAATTTATGTTTTAATTCGTATTTTAATCACTATTCTTTATTGTACAAAATGATAATAATATTTTGACCTAATATAAGTTTTGACTTCAAATCAATTCTTAAGTTGACAAACATTAATTTACATTAAATCTTATATTTTTTAACACCTAAAAATAATGCATAAAATGATTTTAACATAATTGTTAAACAAATAGTGGTTGCTAAAAATAAAAATGTTTTCTCCTTAATTCATACATTTTTCTTCGTAAAATAACCATTAGTGAACATGGAATGTTTTCTTAGTTTATTCATATTATTCTCATAATGAAAAAACAGTTTTTGATTATTTCTATGATTAAGTTTTAACAAAATTAAATTTCTATTTTCATCACCACCAAATTAGCATGTACAAAATATGACGAAAAGTTTAATCTTCTGAGTAGATGCAATTTGTCTAAATGGGTAAAAAAATACAGCTACAAAGAAAACATGTTAAACGAATACACATTGAAAGAAACATAAAAGCTAAAAAGTACAATCTATTAAAACAATATTATATTATTATAATTATTATATGTATTCAATAATTATTTAACATAATTTATCCACAAAGGAGTTATAAAAAACGAATGAGAAAGTTGTGCCTAATTTTGTAAATGATATATATTAGGAATCAACTATATGTCAACTAAACTTGAATGAAAATTAATATGTTATTGAATATTGATTATGTAAGGCCCCGTTACCGGTGCCCTACATTGGACGTTGGATTTACTCATAAACACAGTTCTAAATATCAGAGTTAATTAAAAACTTTCGCGGAAATAATAAAACTTAAACCATTCGTTACAAACATCCATACTTTGTCTTTTAAAACATAACTTAAATTATAGTATCAAAACATCACGACAAGTCTTCAGATGCCAGCCTCGTCCAATCCTGCCATGTGTCCTTCTCAAGCTAACTGTTTCAATCTATTCACCTGCGTGCATACTAAAAGTCAGCTACGTTGAGTGAGTTCTAGTTAATACAGGTAACATACAATACGTTCTTATATTACATACTTGACCTTCTTTACCTTCTTTCATACACACGTAAGTATATACATTCGTTCTTACTTTCATACTTTCTTTCTTTCGTACTTCATATTTTATCTTTCTTTACTTACATACTTATACGTTTTAAAGAGCCTTTTGCCCTATAACCTCACAGGTATTATTAGGGTCTGCCACCCTTAAAGAGCCTCTCGCCCTACACCATCACATATATTATTAGGGTCTGCCACCCTTCTTCACAGATATTATTAGGGTCTGCCACCCTTTACCGTCAATTCCTTCATATCATTCTTTCCTTTTCTTTTATAAATTTTATATACTTTATTACATACTCATTAATCTATAACATACATATATCATACATACAACATATATACACAATCACATCTTTAATCTATCTCCTGATAGTACATGCTATATCCGAAGATCATTCATGTACCGTCAAGCATTCATTTATAACCTTCACATGTATCATAATAGGCAAACACTTACCACTTATGGTAAGTGTATTAACTAATCACATTGAGTATGCACACAGCCACGAAAACATAGCGAGGAATGGGGCTAGAAACTCACCTGGATCCTGTTATGCTCTCCGTTAATCGTTATTCCTTTCTTTTAACTGAGCCCGACTAATTTTTAAATATATATAGAGAGAGAAAGGATCAAATAAGAAGTTTGGTTTTCCTAAGAAGGCTAGGAAGGAGGGTATTTTAGTCTACTACCTTAATATTGAAACCCACTTAATTTAATTTCAAAAACCCACTTAATTAAAATCCACTTAATTAAAACCCACTTAAATTTTCACTCATCTTCTACAACTACCACCGCCCACCGCCACCACCTTGCCGAAAAAGTCTTTGGAAATTTCGCCGAAAAATAAAACACTATGAAAAACACAATGTAAAAAACACAATGGAAATAAAAACACAATGACAAAAACACAATGAAAACACAACTAAATAACACAATGTAAAAGACACAATGCAAAAAACACTATGAAAAAATAAAACACTTGTATAACACAATTTTGTAAAACACAATTATGATAAAACACACCTTGTAAAAACCACGAATTTTTTATTATTTTTATAAAGCAATATGGTACTCATATAAAAGATAAAAAAACACTCGTTTTTATGGTGAAATTGATTTGAAAAAAAAAATGTCGTATAAAAAAGTTATGGACGTTTTAAAATGATGGGGGAATTTGACATGTGCCTTGCATGTGAAGAGAGAAACTCAACAAATGTGTTATCACTATTATGACCTTACCCTTGTTTTACACTTGATGATATCTTTAATCTAATCTCAACCATTTAATTCTCAAATGAATGGACAAGATTATTTCCTATCCTTCCTAGGAAAACTAATCTTCTTATTATAACTCAACCCTATATATATATTCGTTAATTACCCGCTTAATTAATTAGGTCGTTTTAGTTAATCAATCAAGCTGTGTAAGTTAGGCTCGTTTATTTAACTTATACCGATGGGCCAACTAGTTAGTTCAGGACCACTATTCATTTTGGCTTCTGGGTCTAGCTGGACCAGGCCCACAGACCACAATAGGTCATTAACTGGCCAAGAACTCTAAGGCAGAGAACTCAGCTGAGATCTCAAGGTGAACCGAGAACTCAAGGTTGACCGAGATCTCGCGTTGACCGAGAACCCATATTTGACCGAAAGCTCCAGTTTGACCGAGAACCCTTGGTCACCGAGAACTCAGGTCATCGAGAACCCTCGTTGACCGAGAACTCGAGTTGGCCGAAAACTCATATATTGATTCTATCAGACCACATCTTACCATATTTTTCTATCTTTTCATCTCCTTTCTAACCTAATTAACTGTTTACGATCCATATCATGAATTTTAACCACCCTTTTCCACTCTTTTAACCGTTTTACATTCGCCTTCAACCCATCGTCAAGACCTAACCCGTTTTTAGCATAAAGCTTGAACCTTTGTTACCTTTAAACCCGATTTTAGCTAGATCTTTAACTTACAAGTTGATTAAGTCCATTTTTAATATCAAGTTCACATTTTTATTGCATAAGGATGACCAATCCTTCTTCGTATCAATCCTTAGGGCAAACGGACTAAAATAATGTAACCTTTAAGCTAAAACGTACCTTTATGATTAACTCCGAACCACGGTTAGCTTGATACGTGATCTTGGACTTGTTAGTTTACTTGTATGATCGAAGATTTAATATCACTATGTTTGGTTTTGGGTTGAGATGATGGCCGACGACTATGGAGGTGTGTTTAGCTTAAGTGTGTGTTTTAAGGTGTAGGCTATGGTGTAGGATGGATGGAAACGGAAAGGATTAGGGTTTAAGTGGTATTTATACTCTCTTAAGCCCATGGACCTAAGACCCATCTTTCCTTTTTGGTCTATAATTAATTCCATCTAATTAGCCTACTTATCTTTCCATCTTTATTATTTATTAATTCTTTATCAACACAAGTAAACTTTCCCATCATAATAAATAATATATTAAATGTTATTATTCGAAATTTTGGGGCGTTACAAGTCTTCCCTCCTTAAAGAGGTTTTGTCCTCGAAACCTAACTCTTACTTAAACAATGTTGGGTAAAACTTGTGCATTTCTTCCTCAATTTCCCAAGTAGCATCCGATCCCTTACGATGCTTCCATATCACCTTCACTAAGGGAATAACTTTATGACGAAGCTGCTTTTCTTTATGACCCACTACCTCAATCGGTTGTTCAATGTAGTTCAACTGTTCATCAACCTCAATGTCCATTAATGGCACATGAGATGTGTCATCAGCCAGACATTTTCTCAGATGAGAAACATGGAAGGTTGAATGGATTCCTTCTAACTCCTCGGGTAAATCCAGCTTGTAAGCCACTTCACTCACGCGATTTATAATCTTATACGGTCCAATGTACCTCGGACTCGGCTTTCCTCTTTTCCTAAAACGAATAATTCCTTTCCAAGGCGAGACCTTGAGCATCACATTGTCACCAACGTTGAACTCGATTGGTCGTCATCGCTTATCAGCATAGGACTTCTGTCTGTCTTGAGCATCTTTCATTCTTGCCTTAATCTGATCGAACTTTGAAAACGTTTCGTGACCAACTTCAACTTCCCATCTCTTTCTGACCAATCTTCCCCTAACATATCGGGGTTCTACATCGTCTACCATAAAGCATTTCAAATGGTGGCATACCAATACTTGAATGGTAACTGTTGTTATAGGAGAACTCTACCAGATGATGATGATCATCCCAACTTCCTCCAAAGAACACAGACACGTAGCATATCCTCAAGGGTTTTGGATCTTCCTTTCATACTGTCCGTCTGTTTGAGGATGATACGACGTACTGATATTCAATCTCATCCCCATAGCTTTATGGAACTTTTTTCAGAACCTCGAAGTAAAACGAGTATCTCTGTCAGACACGATCGACAACGGCAATCTATGCTTAGTCACAACCTCTTTGATGAACAAACTTGCTAACGTTTCTGACAAGAGATAGCCTCTCGTATAGGCAGAAAGTGAGCACTTTTGGTCAAATGGTCCACAATCACCCAGATGGTATCATGATGCTTAGTTAGCTTGGTTATGAAATCCATGGTTATGTGTTCCCATTTCCATTCAGGTATTTCAAGCGGTTGCATTTTCCCATAATGCTTCTGATGTTCGGCTTTGACTTGTAAACAAGTTAAGCACGTACTAACATAATCCACCACATCATTTTTCATTCATGGCCACTAGTAGTCTCTTTACAAATCCTAATACATTTTGTTGGATCCTGGATGGATTGAATATCTTGACTGATGAGCTTCGTCTAAGATTCGACCTCTAAGATTTCCATGACGTGGAATCCACATACGGTCAAACCTAGTCTTAACACCATGCGTGTTTTCCATCAACTCGTCTTGCTGACCGAAAATCCTTTCTTTCTTCATTAGCCCTTCATCTACCAGTACTTCCTTCTGCACTTTGATGATTTCTTCGAAAAGACTCAAGTTCATGATCAACTGATATGACTTCACTGTTGCAATGACTTCTTCATTCTTACAACTTAGCGCATCGGCGACCACATTAGCTTTACCATGATAGTACTTTATATCACAGTCGTAGTCCTTGATCAACTCCAACCATCTTCTCTGTTTCATATTCAGTTCCTTTTTCTCAAAGAAATATTTCAAACTCATATGATCGATGTAAATAGTACACTTAGTACCATACAGATAATGCATTCTTATCTTGAGAGCATGCACTACTGCTGCTAGCTCTAAGTCATGCGTCGGGTAGGTACTTTCATGAACTTTCAAATGTATAGATGCATAAGCTATAACTTTCCCTCGTTGCATCAACACGCAACCTAACCCACGATACGAAGCATCAGTACAAACAACCAAATCCTCGTCACCATTGGGTAAAGAAAGGATTGGAGCCTGCGTGAGTCTTTTCTTTAATTCCTCAAAAGCTTCTTCTTGGAACTTTCCCCAACTGAATACTACCGACTTTCGGGTTATACCGGTCAACGGCGCGGCTATCTTGGAGAAACCTCCGATGAATCTCCTATAGTAGCCAGCTAACCCTAAGAAGCTTCGTATATCAGTCGGATTCTGTGGAGTCTTCCAATTTGATATCGCCTCAACCTTAGCTCAGCCCACGATGATCCCTTCAGGATTTATCACATGACCTAGAAATTGCACTTCTCATAACCAGAACACGCATTTCGAAAACTTAGCATACAGCTTCTCTTTCTTCAGAGTCTCCAATACTTCTCTCAAATGCTCGGCATGAGCAGACTCACTTTTCGAATAAATCAATATATCATCGATGAAGACGATAATTGACTTATCCAACATCGACCGATAAACCATATTCATCATGTCTAGAAATGCTGCAAGAGCATTCGTTAGACCGAATGACATCACGATGAACTCGTAGTGTCCATACCGTGTCCGAAACGTTGTTTTAGGGGTGTCTGCCTCTTTCACTTTTAATTGATGATAGCCTGACCTGAGATCTATCCGTGAGAACCAACTTGAGCCTTGTAGTTGATCAAACAGGTCATCAATCCTTGGCAAAGGATACCTATTCTTCACTGTAAGCTTATTCAACTAGCGACAGTCTATGCACATTCTCATACTTCCATCCTTCTTCTTCACGAACAACACTGGTGCGCCCCACGGGGAAACACTTGGTCAAATGAAACCTTTGTCGAGGAGTTCTTGCAGTTGGGACATCAATTCTTTCATCTCAGACGGCGCTAGACAATAAGGCGCTTTCGCGACAGGTTGAGCTCCTGGTACTAAATCTATCTGGAATTCTATCTCTCGCTCCGGAGACAACCCCAAATGAACCTCAGGTAATACCCCTGGGTAGCCATACACGATTGGAACATCTTTCATTTCTTTCCTCTCGGCCATAGCGTTGACAACATACGCCAGGTAGGCACCGCACCCTCGCCTTAACAAACCTTTGGCTTTTATCATCGAAATGACATTAAGCCCGAAACTTTCCTTATCACCATAAACTATCACCGCACTACCATCCAAGGACTTTTACCTTATTATCCTACTCTTACACACTATCTGATCCTCGTACTCAGACAACCAATCCATTCCTAAAACCACATCAAACCATCCTAAGGTCATAATATACAAAGTACCAGGGAACTCATTACCCTCTAACTCTATCTTACAATCCTTAACCATTTTCATTATTTTAACCGAAGTGTCACTAGCGGTTTCTACTATAAAAGATTCAGACACTCTCCAACATTTAATTTAAGCTAATTTACTAAATGGTGTAGCTACGAAACTTCTATTCGCACCCGAATCAAACAATACTGAAGCTGAAATTCTGTTTACTAAAAACGTACCTGTCACAACATCTGGAATTTGTTTGGCTTGCTCCTGAGTTAGCATGTAGGCTCTGGTCTTTGGCCTAGACAGTTCAACATCTTTCTTTCCGCCACCACTGATGTACATAAAACTATACATCTTTTTAGCATCAAATAATCTCTAAAAACTGCAACTTCTATCAAATAACATAGCATAGAAGGCTACTTATTGTAATAAAAAATAATTACAGGTAAAACGAAGCCCTAAACGAAGAAATGAGTGAAAAGACAAAGAAAAACGGAAGAAAACACAAGAAAAGCAAGAAACACACCCCCATGCGTCAAGAAACACGCCCCCATGCTTCTGAACACCAGAAAAGACAAAAATCTACAAGAAAAGATAAATACTGGGAAGAAAAGCACGGGGTCGTGCCTCTGGACCATAGGGTCGTGGTTACCCCCAACAAAAAGATAAAACGAATTTAACACGTGTCAATAAAAGCACGGGGGCGTGCCTACCTAAGCACGTGGCCGTGCTTCATCCTCCAGACTGCCTATAAATAGTGGCTCATGTTGCATTGGTCAAGTGTGCCTTGAAGAGAATTCTATACGGTTTTCACTTATAAAAACACCCACTAACACTCATATTGAAGATCTAGTGAAGGGTTTGAAGGCTTGGAGGTCATCATCATCATCCCTCATCATCATTAAGAAGGAAGATTCATCCACATTTGGTTAGATTATTCTAGTTTAATCATGTGTTTGTTATCATCATCCACTTTAATGTTCATAACCATGTTCATTATGAGCTAAACTCCATTTACCATCTAAAGTCTATGAAGAAGCTTTGTTTTACTCAATGATTATATAAAACATGTGATTTAGTTTAGTAAAGTACATGGTTATCTTGCAATTAACTTTTGATGAGAAATGTTTCACCATCTTAATTTAACAATTCAAAGTTGGTGATTGGCAATCATATTGACAATCATTCATGATCGATTCATGTTCTTGAAAGATAGAATAATTTGATAATTTATCGAAACATGGATCCTTATATTGTATTTAGAAATGATGAGATATAAGTTATGATCTATTTCTCTAGTTTTGGTAATTTTGAAATAACATTGTTAACACGATTGCTTAGGTTATCACGCTAGTTAAAGAAATCGTATGTTAACAGAATGTGCAATTTTAATCTACTTAAATCAACCAAGGGGAGGTGTGTGATGCACTATAACCACCCAAGGTTGTTAGAATTGCTATTTGAGACATCGAAGTCAATCCTAATATTTCTACTTTACTAAACTACTTGCCAACTCAAATTGACATTTTCGTGGTAGCATGACATTAGGAAAGGGTTGACTTTAAAATGCGCATGCTACTTTCTATTATGTCATAGGAAATGCTCACTTAGAAATGAGGGGCTATTCTATCATATATTATTACGGAAAGTTTATCACATGTTTGTTTAATAATCATCAAGGAACAATGGAGCGGATTCTTGATCTTAGATGGTAACCTTCATATAATTGAACTACTTGTTTAGAGTTTCTCATATTGGTCACCTATATATTACATATAAGTATTTATATTTTATATAAAGTTCAAAAATCAACCCCAATATGATTAAAACCTTCGATTGAAGTAAAACAATGATTCATTGTTAGAAACATTTGTGTCCACGGATCGATACTTGGTTCTTACCATTACTATTCTACATATACGATAGGTACACTTGCCTATTTTGTGTGTGTTTAGTCTTAGTAGAAATCAATTTTATTAATTTAAAACATGTTCTTGCGCAAAAGCTAAATATCCAATCCCATTACATTTTACAAGCTACGCGCAGCACACAATCAAGTTTTTGGCGCCGTTGCCGGGGACACGATACGTTTCTAAGAACGATCCAAGTTTTAATTTAATCATTTTCTATAATTATACAAAAATTTTTTTAACTTTTTTGTTTTATTTTTACTAACTATTAAACTATATAATTTTACGGCTAGCCTAATTTTAACCTTTATTTACCTAACCTTTACTTTAGTATAATTAACTTAGACCTTAGTTTAGTTTAGAATAACTTAGCCTAACTCGCAGTTTAATTTTAACTAACTTTTAGTTTAATTTATTAGTTTACATTTTGATTTACCCCCATGTATGTCTTCTACATTCGGACCTGAGCTTGTTTCTCCAATTTCTGAACCGGAACGACTCTTTCGTCGACGAACGCGTAAACGGACTGCAGAAACCGCCGAAACTATCAAAGACGAGTCAGCATACGCCACCACATCAGGAGAAAATCAAACCGAAGAAATGATGGCGGCCCAAAACAATGAGCTGAACATGAGCCAATATGCCAAGCCAACTCTCGAAGTCTACGACAATGGAGTGGCTCCACCCGATATCACCGAACATTTCGAAATCAAATCAAGAACCATTCATATGGTGGAAAATTCAGTTCAATTTCATGGTCTCCTCGACGAAGACCCTCTTTCTCATATATCTCGATTCTTACGAATCTGTGGAACATTTAAATCCAAAACTGTTTAGAAGAACAAATCAAACTCAAACTCTTTCCTTTCTCTCTAAGGGGACAAGCCTTAAAATGGATAGAATCCCTATCCTCTGGCACCATCACTACCTGGGACCAGATGGTTGAATAGTTTCTCCTCAAATACTTTCCGCCTAATAAAACAGCCAAATACCGAGCCAGCATTACCGGATTCCGGACCGATGATGATGAGTTGTTACACGCAGCATGGGAGAGATACAAAAATCTTCTGAGAAGATGCCCTCATAATGGATTGAGTGTATGGTTACAAGTACAGACTTTCTTTGACGCATAATCCAGCCAAAACAAACAGGCCATTGACCAAATCGTCGGTGGAGACCCGGGATCCAAATCACCTAACGAAGCGTTTGAAGTCCTGGAAAAGACAGCAAAGAAACGTTTCGCCTATAACCCACCAAGATCTACACCAGCCCATAAAGGAATCCACCACGTTGATTCCAACACTCGTGTCACAGCACAGCTTCAATTCGGACTATCGAAAACCAAGATCACTTGTGACACTTGTGGAGGAAGTCATAAGACAAGTGACTGTAAACAAGTCATCATGGCTATGGAAGAGGTCGATTTCATCGCTCGTCAGAACAATGCTTTCAGCAACAACTATAATCCAGGATGGAGAAACCACCCGAATTTCAGTTGGAAAGACGGAGGTAACACTCAACCCCTACCCGGATTCGAAAAAAGACCGATGAATCAACCCTTCCAGCCAAAACCCCAATTTCAAGATCAAAGTTTCAGTAGCCATCAAAACCCAAGCTACTCAAGAATCGAAGAAATGTTGATCCAAATCATGACCAAGACAAATGAAGCAGAAAAGAAGGCCGACTCAAGAGCTGTTGATATCAGCGGAGTATTGTTAAAACGTGAAGCCGACCTAAAAAGTCAACAAGCATCATTACAGAATCTAAAAACTCAGATCGCACAAATTTCCTGATAATTATCCGAAAGACCACCCGGTACTCTTCCAAGCAACACAATCACCAATACAAATGCAACAGCTAACGCTGTTACACTCAGAAGCGGTATAATGACTACTCCACCAACTTCAGAACCAGTTTCGGAAAAGGAATCCACTGATAAAACGCAGGAAAGACTGATCCCAACGGGCACCGTACAACCCAAGGAGCCAGTCTGAACTTATATTCCACCTATTCCATACTGTAACATCCCAAATAATATAATAATATAATAATAAAGAAAGAAAGTTGCGTCGATTTGTCGTGTGATAATATTTAATTAATAAATAATATATGAAAAGATCATGGACTTGGATAATAAAAAGGATTAAGGGTAATGGGCTTTAGGTCCATGGGATTCAAGATGTATAAATACCCTCTTAAACCATCCTAAAACCCTAACTCTCATTCCATCCTTTCCATAATCTCTACACACACTCCAAACACACACACCTTCCTTACTATACATAAATGGCCAAGAGAGAAAGAAAGAGATCTGAGACCAAATCAAGCTAACTATTACTAGATCTTCAATATACAAGTTAGATCCAAGGTTTAAGATTGATAAACAAGCTAGCCGAAACCAAACGAGCCCATAAAGGTATGTTCTTGATTTTAAAGTTTATGTTTTAATAAACGATTAGTCTTGAAACTTGAATCTAGAGTAGATCGACTTTAAACGAACATTAAAGTTGAAAACTTGATGTTAATAATGAAAGAAACGAACCCAAAATGGAAACGACTCGTTAAAAGAAACCCTAAAAATCTAGTCTTGAACAAGGTTTAAAGATCCAAACTTTATAATTTCCCGAGTTAAGCCTTATCCAAAAATGGTCACGAGAGCGCTTAGCATCATGTTAAAGGTTTATGTTAAAGGTCTATATAATAATAATAATAATAATAATAATAATAATAATGAATGGGATGTGGGTCAAAGACCCAACCAGTGGCCATGAATGGTCCGAGACCCCTCAACCCAGTTAAGCGCAAACCAAGAACCATCAGACCACCACTTTCATTTATCCAAGTCGCATACAATACTTACATACTCAGTTCGCATACAATACATACATATACAGTTTCGCATACAATGGAACTCGCTTACACTTATACTCGCATACAATATATGAAATTCGATTACGGTACTTGAATGAATATATACAGACTTCAATTACACACAATTCGATTACAATCGAGTTCGATTACAATTGTCTCACAAACCCGATTACGATATGTATATACATAATCGCTTACAATAATAACAATCGCATACAATAAACTCGATTACAGATCCGATTACAATACCCAATCAAGTACACTCGCTTACATTAGTCGATTACTCTTGACAGTTAACCAATAGCCCTCGTACACACTGTAATTCGATTACATTAGTAACTCGCTTACAATAGACATCGATTACTGTACCTGGTCGCATACAATCGGGGTTCGATTACATAAACAACTCACATACAATACCTGATCGATAACAATAGAAACGATTATACCTTGGATCTGTTTACTTGACTAGCTTACATATACACATATATGACTCGCACACAAACTGGGACTCGATTTCTTGAAGCGGCTGAAAGAGAAGAAAGAAAAGAGAAATATGAAGAAGAAAGAGGAACGAACAGTGGTTTAGAATGGAGGTTGGGCCTTGTATTCTTATTTATTAATATCAATACCCGGCCCAATTTCTAACCAGACCCGAATATGAACCCAAATCCTATTACACTCCGAACACTTGATCACACGGTCACTCAAACACTTAGAACATATAAACTCGATCACAAAATAGATAGACGAACTCGTTTACAATGCCTTGGGTTATTTATAATGTAATTAACAATAATAGAAACCCGACCATGTTAAGACTCGAATACATTATACTTATATATGTATGTACAAGTACCCGTGAGTTAGATATGTGTGTATAAATATACGCATATGCGTACCCATGTCTTTACGCGTCAAAAGGATAATCTAGGGTCTTAAAATAAAATATTAAAGAAAGAAAAAAGGAATAGTAAATAATTAAAAGCCGTATACACTAGGATTTACATAAAATAATCTAAGTATAATGCAATCTAATACAATAACCATAGACTACTTCAGACATAGAACCAATATTAATACGTGTACCCTATATACTGTTAGCAGGGCACAATTAAAGAAGGGAATTACGATAAACGGAAAAAGAAACAGGATCCAGGTGAGTTTCTAGCCCATTTCATTGTTATGTTTTCGGGGCTGTGTGCATACTCGATGTGATAGTTAATACACTTAGCTTAAATGGCAAGTATATGCCATGTATGAATGATTGCTTGTCGGTACGTGAACGATCTTCTGATATTGCACGTATTGTCAGGTTATAAATAAAGATATGAATATAGTATGTAATGTAAGGATGATGTATGAACGTAAAGAAGGAAAGCTTGTCGGTACGTGGACGATCTTCGGATATTGCACGTGTCGGCAAAGAAAATTATCTCTAAGTGATTATAAGTGTGTGAATGTTATGGTGTGACTTTCTTATTATGTAAATGTTAAACTGATAGGAAGTGTGTTGTAGACAAGTATATGAAAGTGTGATAGAAGTGGTAAGGGGTCTATTAAGGGTGTTAGTGGCATGACGATAGTACGTGGTAGGGTAAGCCTATACATGCCTTCGTTATTAAAGTGGCAT
Source organism: Bidens hawaiensis (assembly GCF_021521415.1). Classification (NCBI taxonomy): domain Eukaryota; kingdom Viridiplantae; phylum Streptophyta; class Magnoliopsida; order Asterales; family Asteraceae; genus Bidens; species Bidens hawaiensis. The sequence goes on along the minus strand of NW_027498456.1, from coordinate 71,247 downwards.
AACATGAGTGCGTGGTAGGGTAAGCCTATACGTGCCTTCTGTAACATCCGGCCCCTTGCACCACCAATATTGTCTGCTCTACCCATGAAGAGCTCACGGATTTGTTTTTTGGTTGCCCAAAACGCGTTGGTGATGTTAAGAGGTAGGACATTACTTATGAACCAAGGATCTCTCTTGTCCACGGCCAATGTGGGATAGCCTAAGAGTGGGACGGTGTTGTGTTTGCCAAGGGTGTTACAAACAACCCCCTTTTGGACTCATCGTCCTCGATGAGGCATGTCCCATCATCCCTAACGGCACAAGAGTGGATCTGATACCACCTGTAACATCTGGCCCCTCGCACCACCAATATTGTCCGCTCTACCCATGAAGAGCTCACGGATTTGTTTTTTGGTTGCCCAAAACACGTTGGTGATGTTAAGAGGCAGGACATTACTTATGAACCAAGGATCTCTCTTGTCCACGGCAGATGTGGGATAGCCTAAGAGTGAGACGGTGTTGTGTTTGCCAAGGGTGTTACACCTTCGTTATTAAAGTGGCATAACGTGACTGCGTGGTAGGGTAAGCCTATACGTGCCTTCGTTATTAAGTGGCATAACGTGAGTGCATGGTAGGGCAAGCCTATACGTGCCTCCGTTATTAAGTCGCATAACGTGAGTGCGTGAGAGGGTAAGCCTCTATGTGCTTCCGTAAACAAGTGGCTAAGACGTAGGGGACAGTTAAGTGGTTAAGCGGTAATGTGAACAGGTCAGGCAGTGGACTATGTGTCTTCGGACAAGTATATAATTGCATGTAATGGTTGTATGGTAAGTTGCTTGATTAACTAGAACTCACTCAGCGTAGCTGACTTTTAGTATGCACGCAGGTGAATAGACTGGGGATCTAGCATGAGGATGGCGCATGACATGGATTGAATGGCTGGCATCTAATGATAAAAGAAATGATGTTATAACACGATGTTTTATGTTACGATTTAAAGACAAGTTTGTAATGTTTTGTAAATAATGATCGAAGTTTTATTTATTCCGCGAAAGTTTTAATTAACTCTGATTGTAGGAACTGTGTTTATGAGTAAATCCGACGTTAAAGTGAGGCACCGGTAACGGGGCCTTACACATACCCTGGACGGCTGAAGCAAGAAATATTGGAAGCTCAGTACGGGAAGTTTTTAGAACTCTTCAAACAACTCCACATCAACATCCCTTTTATCGAAGCCATCACCCAAATGCCAAAATATGCCAAGTTCCTCAAGGAAGTGCCGACAAACAAGAGGAAGCTGAAGGAGCTATCACATGTCATCCTGAGTGAAGAATGGTCAACAGTCCTCCAAAACAAGCTACCAATAAAAATGACCGATCCAGGGAGCTTTACTATTCCTTGTCTCATAGGAAATTTATATGTTAGCAATGCCTTGGCTGACCTAGGAGCTAGTATTAACCTAATGCCATATGCGGTCTTTGCAAAACTAGGTATATGAGAACCAAAGCCCACCCGCATGAGCTTTCAGTTAGCTGACCAGTCTGTTAAATACCCTTGGGGCATTGTTGAAAACATGCTTGTCAAAATTGACAAGTTTGTTTTCCCAGTAGATTTCGTTATTCTTGACATGGAGGAAGACAAAAGTGTACCTCTGACTTTAGGAAAACCCTTCTTAGCCATTGCAAAGGCTATTATTAATGTTAGCACCGACAAACTCACTCTTAGGGTCAATGACGAGGCAATCACTTTTGACATAGGAAAATCTATGCAATATCCGCAACATCACGATGGCACATTATATTGTGTCGACATCATCGATTCTATCGTGAGTTGCTATATGCGAGATTCCTCCCTCACTAAATCTCTAGATACACAGATCTTAACCAACAAAGACACCAAACTCATTTTAGAAAAGAAAAATCACAATACTAATGACAATAATCAAGAAACATCAGAAGTAGTATATGAGATAACTAAAATTAATGAAAAGTCAAAAACATCAATTGAAGAACCACCAGCCTCGGAGTTAAAAGAACTTCCAAACCATATCGAATATGCCTTCCTCGAAAGAGACTCTCAGCTCCCAGTAATTATTTCATCTCACCTTTCTAAAGAAGAGAAAGACGAACTTCTTAAAGTTCTTAAAAACCATAAGAAGGCTATCGCATGGAAAATCATGTATATTAAGCACATCAGTCCTTCATTTTGTACTCACAAAATCCTCATGGAAGAAGAATACAAGCCCGTGGTCCAACATCAAAGACGTCACAATCCCAACTATACAAGATGTAGTGAAGAAAGAAGTAATCAAACTTCTTGATGCCGGATTAATCTATCCAATCTCAGATTCACCTTGGGTTAGTCATGTTCAAGGACTACCCAAAAAGGGAGGAATGACAGTGTAATGAACGAAAAGGATGAGCTAATACCGATGAGAACCATCACAGGCTGGCGAGTTTGTATTGACTACCGGAAACTCAATGACGCCTCAAAAAAAAGATCATTTTCCACTTCCTTTCATCGATCAAATGCTTGAACGTTTATCTGGAAAAATGTTCTACTGTTTTCTTGATGGATTTTTCAGATATTTTAAAATTCCCATTGCTCCTAAAGATCAGGAGAAAACCACTTTTACATGTCCATACGGAACCTTCGCCTACCGAAGAATGCCATTTGGGCTATGTAATGCTCCAGCCACCTTCCAGCGATGCATGGTGGCCATATTTCACGATATGATCGAACACTCTATGGAAGTATTCATGGACGGCTTCTCAGTCTTTGGAGACTCTTTCGATCATTGCTTAAAAAACTTTGACAAAATGTTATCTAGGTGTGAGGAAGTAAATCTAGTGCATAACTGGGAAAAATGTCACTTTATGGTTAGAGAAGGCATCGTTCTCGGCCACAAGATTTCTCAAAAGGGATTAGAAGTTGATAAAGCAAAAATAGAAACTATCTCTAAACTTCCACACCCAACTTCAGTAAAAGCCATTAGAAGTTTTCTAGGTCACGCAGGATTTTACCGTCGTTTCATAAAAGACTTGTCCAAAATCGCTAGGCCTATGACCAAACTTATGGAGAAAGACACACCATTCGTCTTCTCTGAAGAATGTGTTGAATCATTCAACACATTTAAAAAAAACTTGTCAACGCACCAATCATGACTACACCCGATTGGACCCTTCCATTCGAAATCATGTGCGATGCAAGCGACTTTGCAGTTGGAGCCGTACTCGGAAAACGCAAAGAAAAGCACTTTGACCCAATTTACTATGCCAGTAAAACTCTTAACGATGCACAAGAAAATTACACCACAACTGAAAAAGAGTTACTAGCAGTGGTGTTTGCTTTTGAAAAATTTAGATCCTATCTAGTTCTTTCCAAAACCATAGTTTACACCTATCATGCCGCTATACGATACCTCTTCAACAAGCAAGATGCCAAACCTAGACTTATCACATGGATTCTATTACTCCAAGAATTTGTCATTGAAGTTAAGGACAAGAAAGGTGCAGAGAATGTAGCTACAGACCATCTATCACACTTAGAATGCCTAGCTTCAGAGGAGCATCATGAGGAAATCATCAATGATAATTTTCCACATGAAGTTCTCATGCATATCCAAGCAGTCATACAGGAGAAGGATGAACGTCCTTGGTTTGCCGACTTCGCGAACTATCTAGCTTGTAGAATCCTAAGAAAAAGGGCTTACTCATCAACAACGGAAGAAATTATTTTTCGACCTTAAGTTCTACTTCTGGGAAGACCCTTATTTGTTTAGGATAGGTGCCGATCAGGTTGTTCGTAGGTGTGTAGCAGGAAAAGAAGCCATAGATATTCTCAAACACTGTCATGAAGGACCTACTAGTGGACACCACAGTACCGCCACTACGGTCAGAAAAGTGTTTGATGCGGGATTTTTCTGGCCCACCATATACAAAGACACACATACTTTGATCCAAGCATGCGATGCTTGTCAAAGAGCCGGAAACATCTCAACCAAGAATGAGATGGCTCAAAAGGGCATTCAATTCTGTGAAGTCTTTGATGTATGGGGAATAGATTGCATGGGCTCATTTCCTAACTCATTCGGAAATAAGTACATCCTTGTAGCAATCGACTACGTGTCTAAATGGGTAGAACCACAAGCTCTTCCCACTAATGATGCTCGAGTAGTTGTACGATTTCTAAAAAAGTTATTCTCACGATTCGGTACTCCGAAAGGCCTAATCAGCGACAGAGGTACTCACTTATGCAATACCTTGATGGAAAAAGTCTTAGCACGATATGAAGTTCACCACCGATTGGTGACACCATATCACCCTCAGACAAGTGGCAAGTAGAAGTCTCAAATCGAGGAATTAAAAGGATTTTAGAAAGAACTATAGGAATGAATCGCAAAAATTGGGTAGAAAAGTTAGATGACGCATTGTGGGCCCTTAGGACAACCTGTAAAACCCCCATAGGAACAACACTCATCAAACTTATTTATGGGAAAGCATGTCATCTACCAGCAGAACTAAAACACAAAGCCTAATGGGCCTTCAGAGCAGTGAACTTCGGTCAAATGTCCGCCGGAATAAACCGGGAAGATCAAATTCACGAACTCAAAGAACCAAGAACATTGGCCTATGAAAATTCCTGGTCTTACAATGAAAAGACTAAACGTTTGCATGATGCCCATATGAAAGGAAACAAAAATTTTCAAGTTGGCGATCGATTACTGTTATACAACACACGTTTACGTCTTTTCCTAGGAAAATTAAAAACACGATGGACAGGTCCATACATAGTTGAATCAGTTTTCGACTATGGGAGAGTCGAGATTTCAAATTCTAATGGTCACAAGTTCAATGTCAATGGACATCGATTAAAACCATATATCGATGGACCATTTGAAGAAATTTCGGAGGTAATGATCCTCCGACCGACTAAGTAGACATATAAGGACACGTGGTACAGCCAAGACCTTCATAAACTTGGCCTTGTAAATATTTGTTTTACTTAAAAAAATAAATATAATAAAAAATTTGAAACACAAGGCGTGCCTAAGAAAGAACGGTACCGTGCCGCAATGTGCGGACCGGAATCTTCGCTGCAAAAATCTCAGTCAGACTGGTTCGTAACAGAATTGTCAGAGCAAAACCACGGGACCGTGCTTCTTAAAGCACGGGGTCGTGCCTAGAATCTGGTTGGCTATAAAAGGCACCTCTTGGCAAGGAATTCCTTGTACCAACCAAAACCAAACCACTTCTCTCTGAAAATTCGACATGCCTACTTAAATGAGTGAAGCAATTCCCGTTCCTTGACAACCGAGAAACAATACCCGCCATGTTTCCAAAACCGAGCTTCTTTTGAAACTTCAAGAACTCGTCAAGGAACTTACCAAAATGAATCTCCTTGCTGAGATGCGTCTCATTCAACTCACCGAATCGGTGGAAACATGAAATGGAACTTCGGGACATTAACGTGCAACTCCAGTTCCAAGTTCTCGGCTTCACGTACTTTCCACCACCAGGGCCATTCGGAAGAGGAGAACCTTTTGGGGAAATCTAGGAACCTTAGTTTTCTGTTCTCATGTCTAAAAAAGTCCACTAGGCACATCGTGTTAGAAATTTCAGGCTTAACCCAAATATCTTCATGTTTCATGGAAAACCGGGCTTACCCCGTATTTGTTTTAGGACCTTTAATTTTAATGAAAAGTAATTTTTAGGGTAATCAAACTCTTAATCAACATACTAAACTTCATTCTAAAAATTCCGGCTCTCGCGTTTGGCTGAAAAAATTAAAGAAACTTACATTAACAAAAAGCATGGGCCGTGCTTCAAGAATCACGGAACCGTGGTCACCTTAGAATCTTCAGCATGATACACGCTGACTCTGTACAATTCTCTGAATCAGAAACATTTATTCCCCTATCAGCACGGGGCCGTGCTTAATGAAGCACGGGGTCGTGCCCGTGCCCGACTTTCCAGTCTCTATATAAAAAAAACTCACTATTCCATTCACACTAAACATAAAACTACTGAAATGGAAAGCACGAAAGTTGAATTGAGGCCAATGAGGAAAGGCAAGCAACGTGATTCATCCTCAAATCTTGAGGAGGAGGTCATGATGCTACAATGCATCATAAGAGACCAAGTCGAAAGCAACATCCAAACCAAAGCTCGCATAATCGAGCTAATCAACAAAGTCGAACTGCTTCTGTTTGAAAACTTCCATGTTGTGGATAGCCACAACAAGGATGTAGCCTTCAAGCTCAACTATCTTAACCGAGAAATCGCAAAGCTAGATAAAAAGCTTTCCGAGCTCTTGGAAGCTAAACGAGCCCCACCACACATTCAAGACCTGTTCGGGAATGGTGGTCGTTGAAGTCCCGACTTTGTTTTGCTTTGAAGTTGCTCTTGCTAGTGTTATGTTTTGTGAACCGGAATTGTTGTTGTATTTTCCGTTCTACTATGTTTAACTATGTTTTATGTTTTAATGAAATTTATGACTTTTAATTATTGTCTTAGCCCTATCCCTCAAAGAAAAAATAGTTAAAAAATGAACCAGCTCGACAAATAAGCAGAATAAACAAAATAAACTCTCTGCCTCATGTAGCACGGGCCGTGCTTTTAAAAGCACGGTGTGACAATCGTCAATTCCAGGTTAACTCCGTTAACTCAACTCCGTCAATTCAAACTTTAAGATCGTTGAATCTATAACGCACACTTCATTACATTTAAACTAGGGTTTAAATGACGCTTAACACTCACTACATGGGTAGTCTTTCGGGATTTGCACCGAAACGCAAACGAGTTGACGCAAACGATTGATAAATAAACGACAAACGTAAAAACAATAATTATATGATTATTATGTGTTAGGATTATGTGCTATGTGATAATACTATGGCCATGTTAACTTATTGTCCAAGTATGATGGAATGTTCTAGAAAAACAACACTTGGAAAGAAGAGGGACTAGAATGTAACTTGATTATTTATAAATATAACTTAAACACTAAACCCTAACTATTTTCCCTAACCCTACAACTTCCGATCGGAAGTCTCTTGTTCCCTCTCCACGGCTGCCGTCCACAAAGATCACACACACACACATCAATCAAGAGATTAATCCAAGAACTAGGTGCTAGGAAGGTATACTTGATCACCCCTTACCTCCTTGTTGTGTAATTTTGATGTTTAATGGGTTGTATGTAAACCCTAAGTAGGCCGATTATATGTATGTATGTGATCAATATGATTCTTGTTAGTTGCATAATAGATTGATAACTAGATTGATGTTGTTGCATGATTCATTGTTGTCTTTGATTTGGATTAGATCACAAACCCTAATCTTGTATGTATGGTGTGATTGATATGCATGGATAGTAGTTATAGTGTCTAGAGGGTTATATGGATGCATGATAGTTCATAGGTTGTGATTATGTTGAGTTTTGATGTGAACAGATTCTGGACAGAATGTATATACGATGTTTAACTGACTGTAACGAAGTGTAAACGTGAAAATTGATTGAGATTGTGGGTACTGCAGTAAACTAGGTTGAGTCTAGTTTCTATGAAGTATAAATTCGTAATTTTTGGATAAGTGGAAGTATACTTTTATGATTTTACAAAAACGTGATGCAAAGCTGAGCTGTTAGACCTGCTGTTAGGTTATATTGTAAATTCTATATCTCATGAACTACGAGGCCAATTGGGTTGGTTCCACTTCTGGAAGTTGACTCACTGAGTTAGGAACCAAACCCAAGTGGTCTTGCATTTATTGGATTTTTCGTTTACCGGGAATTGCAAATAACATTCTGTTGTGCATGAATCTGACTGATATGAGTTTACTGTAGTGTTTTGATCATTATGAGAAATCTATATGGAATAAAAATAATATAAAATATGTTCTGGAAACCTAAGACATGTATGTTTCAGTGGTGATTTTTGGTGAATTAATTGAGATGATATGATCGGTGAAATAGTACAATCTTTCAAGTAGAAATTCTGTCACAATGAAACTAGCTGCTGAGTTGTGTAGGAATGCATGAAATATGATAGTTTTTATATAATTGTTGTATTTTGACCAAAATACCCTTGCGGGGAATAGTTGCTAGTTGATTGCCATGAATTGACCAAATTGCCCTTATGGGGAATAATGGTTAGTTAGTCTTTGTTTGTTGACCAAAATGCCCTTACGGGAATAATTGCTTGTAAGTATGTTATTAATACATGACACGAAAGTAATTGCTCACTCGTGTATCGTATCACAATTGTACTTGTTTAAATCACACACGGTTCACAAACGAAACACGAAACATGATACGTGCATAGGTATTATGTGCCGAGTCTAGAGACTCGTTAAACGTTCCGATACTTAGAAAATCTCTTTGTTATTTTAGAACGCTAGAGAGTTTTCTACGACGCGCATCACTCGGTGATCTAATTTGGAATATTCTTCGCAAACAGTGAGTTCACTTACCCCGCTCTTTGAACTGTTTTCAAACGTTTTTCACTTGGGGGAGATAACATACTCCGATAAACACATTTTTGAGATGAACACATATTTAAGATTTTGTTATAAATTATATATATCACTTGTAGAGGCTAAGCGGCACGTAACCCTTGAAGTCCCACGCATCGAACCGGTTAATATTTGGAATAGCGAGTCACTGTTGAGTAGTACTACTGGGTTTGACAAACCCCACCCGACGCTAAGCTCAACTGGAGGTTGAGTGGGTGTAATTTTGGCTAACACTTACCATGGTCTGGGTTGACCTGGTGACGGGCACTTGATAAACAGTCAGCTTCGGTCTCGAACCACTTAGTAATACTTGTTGTATAGATTAGCTACCTATCGATATATAATTTGACATAACATTATCTGGTAACACTTAAACGCTGTAACGTGGTTACACACTTAAACGCCGTAACGTGGTTACGCAAAACATTTAAACGCCGTAACGTGGTTACGCAAAACTTTTAAACGCCGTAACGTGGTTACGCAAAACACTTAACGAAAACGCTGAACTCAAACGCTAAACGATTTATCTTATATAACTTGTGAACTCACCAACCTCGTGTTGACCCCTTTTAGTATGTTATTCTCAGGTAGCCGAGGCGGGCGCGCGGTTTAGGAGCATGCATTAATTGTTAAACATCTTACTCTGCAAACTTAATTTTAACATTTACATTTGGTTTTAAGTCGTCCTGCGTGACGCAACTTTTGAATTAAGGTTTTACGCTTCCGCACTTATTTTTCATTTAAACGTTTTCTTTGGTTTGGTTATAACTAATGATTCCGATCCTGCCAGTTCACACCCTCTGACGGTAAAACTCCGTTAGTGGATTTTGAGGGTGTGACAGATTGGTATCAGAGCCATTGGTTATAGCGAACTAGAAACTGCATGCATACTAGACTATAACCGCGACGACCCATTAGTTATAATGATACACACTGCATAGGTTTGTGTAGTCTTGAAATCTTATTTCTTTACCTCCTTTACTCATACGCGCGCATATACACGGCTTACCTGTAGAAATGTCGACGCCACCCTCATCATCATCCGATTCGATGATGCATGCTCACGGGAAGGAACCGCAGTTACCTACTGCCTCGCCACCCCACGTAGTCCCGGAACTCGAAGCTCCTGCACCGAAGAGGTACCGCCTATCCGGAGGCTTGTATGACAACGACGTTAGCTGGGAGTGGTACCCCAACATGATCAGACGTATGGTCTACCGTGAACAAGTTCCCCCATTGCCTCACCCGAACCACCCTGCTTACCCTAACACTCTACCACCTATACCCGAACCTGTAGAGCGAGTTCTCGCAGCTGTCGTTTCTTGTTTGGAGCGTGATGTGGGTTACATGCGCTACACTAGAGAAAATGTTGCCAGACTGTTTAAAGATGGAACCGAGACTCAGGAGGAGATTGCCCGCATGGCAGCGGCAACGAAAGAAATGCAAGAGACTAGTGAGCAACAAACCAAGGTTATGATGAAGATGCAAGCCGAGATGATAGACTTGCAAGAGCAACTCCAAGAAGCAAGGACCCGAACCGAAATAGCATTAGAACGTTGCGATATCCTACAAATGCAACTTGCCCAGAACGCAGCAGAACCCGAGGCAGAGCCTGAAGAGGAACCTGAAGAAGATCCCGAAGAGGAGCCTGAGGAGGATCCCGAGGAAGATCCCGAAGAGGAGCCGGAGGAGGAACCGGCTGAGGAGGAGGCACATTCAGAGGTGTCCTCCGATGACGACATCTAGTGATGATGACACTTAGATGGAGGGGTTGTCTCCATCCTAACTATTATTTTTCTATGATTTTAAGGATTGATTGGAAATACTTTGTAGCGAATACAATGGTTTTAATCATGAATTTTTACTTAGACTAATATGTGGTTGTGATGTGATGTTGTTCCTTATTTTTCTTTCTTACCTATTTTTTTTTATTTACATGTATGGTGTGTTGTATATGAAAGAAAAATTCATGTTTAACATTTTATACTGTGATTCTAGGAAATGGCCGGAAGAAACGCTGGACGAGGACGTGGTAACATCAGCATGACTGCAGCTGAACTCCAAACTCTGCTGAATGACCATGTCGCGGCCGCTTTAGCCGCACACGTTCAGAATCAAACAGGAGGTCCGAATGGAACGTGTACCTTCAAGAACTACCGTGACTGCAAGCCCAGTACGTTTAAGGGCACTGAGGGAGCTATAGGCTTCCTGCGTTGGGCTGAGAAGGCCGAGTCGGCCTTTGAGATGTGTAACTGTCCCCCTGCCAGTAGGGTCAAATTCGCTGCTGGGACACTTGAGGATTCCGCCCTCACTTGGTGGAATTCGAACGTCCAGATCCTTGGATTGGAACTGGCTAACGCGATGAACTGGGAGGAGTTCAAAAGCATGATGCGAGAGGAGTACTGTCCGAGGGAAGAAATTTCGAAGTTAGAATCAGAATTTTGGTCACTAAAGATGGTAGGTTCGGAGATTGAAGCCTACACTACTCGTTCGCACGAGTTGGCTGTGATGTGTCCGCGGATGGTGGATCCGCCGAGCAAGAGAATAGAGATGTACATTGATGGGTTAGCACCACAGATTCAGGGTATGGTGACGTCTTCCAGACCAGCCACGATCCAACAAGCGATCCGTTTGGCTCACAAACTGACGGATCAGGCTGTGACCCAGGGTGCGTTACCACCGAGGGGTTCGACTGTTAAAGCCCGTGACAACCCGAGTAATGACCACGTCAGCAACAGTAACAACAACAGCAACCCGAACAGCGGGAAGAGAAAGTTCGACAACACCAGATCTTCATCCTCGAACCTCCCACCGCAACAACACTACCGTAAACCCGAGTTCACCCGGAGCTTTAACACTCAGAATCACAACAACAACAACTCCAACAACAACGGTAGCGGGCAGGTTTCGAGCGGATATGCTGGGAAGTATCCAAAGTGCAACAGGTGCAACTATCATCATGTTGGCCAGTGTGACCGTGTCAAGTGTCAAAGATGCGGAAAGATAGGTCACCAAGCGAAAGAATGTAGAGGAGACCTTGCGGCAAAGGGTGCTCCTAAGCAACCGATGACGACTAAGGGATGTTTTGAATGTGGACAGGAAGGTCATTTCCGGAAGGATTGCCCCAAGCTGAAACATAATGACAACAATGGGGGCAATGGAAGTGGCAGTAACGGTGGAGGAAATGGCAAAGGAAGAGCGTTTGTGATTGGATCGGGTCAAGCCCGCAATGATCCGCATGTGGTGTCCGGTAAGTTCCCTGTAAACGATTATTTTGCTTCTATTTTGTTTGACACTGGAGCTGATAGGAGTTTTGTGTCGAAAGCCTTTAGCCAACTTTTAGACCTTACTCCAACCCCGTTAGACGCTAAGTTTCCTGTTGAATTAGCTAATGGTAAAACTGTAGTAACAACTCATATACTTGCGGGATGTAAGTTGAAACTGTCAGGTCATGTTTTTGACATCGACCTTATTCCTTTTACGCTTAGTAGTTTCGATGTCGTTGTCGGCATGGACTGGTTATCCGAGAACCGAGCGGAGATTATATGCCATGATAAAATAGTCCATATTACCACCCCTTCCGGCGAGATCATTTCGGTCCGAGGCGAGAGAAGCGGCATGACCAACAGCATCATCACCCTTATGAGAGCACAGAAGTATCTACGAAAGGGTCATCCGGCAATTTTGGCGCAGATTGTTGAGAAACCCGCGGAGGAGAAACGAATTGAAGACATACCGGTTGTGCGAGACTTTCCGGAAGTTTTCCCGGAGGATTTGCCCGGACTCCCTCCTATTCGTCAAGTCGAATTCCAAATCGAGTTGACACCCGGTGCAGCACCGATAGCACGAGCCCCGTATCGGCTCGCACCGGCGGAACTTCAGGAGTTGTCCACCCAGTTGCAAGATTTGTTGGATAAAGGTTTTATCCGACCTAGCTCATCGCCATGGGGAGCCCCTGTCTTGTTTGTTCGAAAGAAAGACGGGACTTTCCGAATGTGCATCGACTACCGGGAATTGAACAAGGTGACGGTCAAGAACCGTTATCCTTTACCCCGAATTGATGATTTATTTGACCAGCTTCAGGGATCGAGTTACTACTCGAAGATCGATCTACGATCCGGTTACCACCAGTTGAGAGTGCGCGAAGAAGATATTTCAAAGACGGCTTTCAGAACACGGTATGGTCACTACGAGTTCTCGGTTATGCCTTTTGGCCTAACCAACGCGCCAGCCGTATTTATGGATCTCATGAATCGAGTATGCAAGGCGTACCTCGACAAGTTCGTGATTGTTTTCATCGATGATATTCTTGTCTACTCCAAGAACGAGACTGACCACGAAGAGCACTTAAGGATAATTCTGGAACTACTGAAGAAGGAACAACTGTATGCTAAAGTCTCGAAATGTGAATTTTGGCTTCGCGAGGTTCACTTTTTAGGACATGTGATCAACGAGAATGGTATCCATGTCGATCCCGGTAAGGTAGAGGCCATCAAAAACTGGGAAGCACCTAAGACTCCGACTGAAGTGCGACAATTCCTAGGACTGGCCGGCTACTATCGGCGTTTCATCGAGGGATTTTCAAAGATTGCTCAACCCCTCACCGCTTTGACTCACAAGGGCACTAAGTACAACTGGGGTGACGCGCAAGAATCCGCTTTCCAACTGTTGAAAACCAAGCTTTGTAGCGCCCCTATTTTAGCCCTCCCCGAGGGAACAGAAAATTTTGAGGTACACTGTGACGCATCTATACAAGGTCTCGGTTGTGTGCTGATGCAACTCGAGAAGGTTATAGCCTACGCCTCTAGACAACTACGGGTTCACGAGAAGAACTACACGACCCACGATTTGGAACTCGGAGCTGTAGTGTTTGCTCTAAAGATATGGAGGCATTACTTGTACGGTACCAAGTTTACCATTTACACCGACCACAAGAGTCTCCAACATATCTACGATCAGAAAGAGCTGAACATGCGACAGCGTCGTTGGGTCGAGCTGCTTAAAGATTATGATTGTGCCATCAAGTACCACCCTGGCAAGGCCAATGTGGTGGCCGACGCCCTCAGCAGGAAAGAAACAGATAAACCCAGACGAGTGAGAGCATTGCAACTCACGATTCATGCCAGCTTACCCGATCAGATTCGCGATGCGCAACTGGAAGCTTTGAAAGATGATAATCTTCCATCGGAACTCATGCGGGGCATGAACCTGCAACTTGAAACCAGATCGGACGGGGTCCGATATTTTGAGAACCGGATTTGGGTTCCACGATACGGAGAGTTGAGAACTCTAGTGATGGACGAAGCTCACAAGTCCCGATATTCTATCCACCCTGGCTCAGATAAAATGTATCATGATTTAAAGGAACTTTACTGGTGGCCGAACATGAAAGCCGACATCGCCACCTACGTGAGCAAATGCTTGACTTGTGCCAGAGTCAAGATAGAATACCAGAAACCATCTGGTCTACTGCAACAACCGGAACTCCCAATGTGGAAATGGGAACAAATCTCAATGGACTTTATTACGGGTTTGCCTAAGACACCGACGGGATGCGATACCATCTGGGTGATCGTTGACCGATTGACTAAATCGGCACACTTCTTAGCAATTAAAGAAACAGACAAAATGGAAAGACTGACTCGTGTCTACATGAAGGAAGTAGTGTCGAGACACGGAGTGCCTGTCTCGATCATTTCCGATCGAGATTCTCGTTTTACCTCACACTTTTGGAAGTCGCTGCAAAGCGCACTGGGCACACGTCTCGATATGAGTACAGCATACCATCCTCAGACGGATGGGCAAAGTGAACGGACTATTCAGACCCTGGAGGATATGTTGCTTGCATGCGTTTTAGATTTCGGAAAAAGTTGGGAACCCCACTTACCCTTGGTAGAGTTTTCGTATAATAACAGCTACCACGCAAGTATTAAGGCAGCGCCGTTTGAAGCGCTGTACGGACGGAAGTGTCGATCACCACTCTGCTGGGCAGAGGTGGGTGACAGCCAAATCACTGGTCCAGAACTGGTACTCGAAACCTCGGAAAAAATCGTTCAAATCCGAAATCGCATGGCAGCAGCACGAGATCGCCAAAAGAGTTACGCCGACAAGCGCCGAAAACCTCTCGAATTTCAAGTAAACGATCGGGTGTTACTCAAAGTCTCACATTGGAAAGGTGTGGTTCGCTTTGGTAAGCGAAACAAACTCAACCCACGGTATGTTGGTCCGTACCGGATAACTGAGCGCATTGGTCCGGTGGCGTACCGACTGGACCTACCAACAGAACTCAGTGGCGTACACGATGTATTCCACGTTTCAAATTTGAAGAAATGCCTATCTGATGAAACCCAAGTAGTCCCTTTGGAGGAACTACAAGTCGATGAACAGTTACGGTTCATTGAGGAACCAGTCGAAGTTTTGGATTGGGAAACCAAAACACTCAAACACAGCAAAATTCCAATCGTTAAGGTTCGTTGGAACTCGAGACGTGGACCGGAGTTCACGTGGGAACGCGAGGATCAAATGATGAAAAAGTATCCTCACCTTTTTGAAGGGCTAACCAAACACCGAAAACCGCGAAACCCGGCAAACCGTCAAACATCACCGGAGGTATGAATTAAATTTCGGGACGAAATTTCTTTTTACTAGGGGATGATATGACAAACTGAAATTTTTCTTCTTACTCTTTCAGACTCTCCTCACGACTTGACTCAAATTTTCGGGACGAAAATTCTTTAACAAGGGAATGATGTGACAATCGTCAATTCCAGGTTAACTCCGTTAACTCAACTCCGTCAATTCAAACTTTAAGATCGTTGAATCTATAACGCACACTTCATTACATTTAAACTAGGGTTTAAATGACGCTTAACACTCACTACATGGGTAGTCTTTCGGGATTTGCACCGAAACGCAAACGAGTTGACGCAAACGATTGATAAATAAACGACAAACGTAAAAACAATAATTATATGATTATTATGTGTTAGGATTATGTGCTATGTGATAATACTATGGTCATGTTAACTTATTGTCCAAGTATGATGGAATGTTCTAGAAAAACAACACTTGGAAAGAAGAGGGACTAGAATGTAACTTGATTATTTATAAATATAACTTAAACACTAAACCCTAACTATTTTCCCTAACCCTACAACTTCCGATCGGAAGTCTCTTGTTCCCTCTCCACGGCTGCCGTCCACAAAGATCACACACACACACATCAATCAAGAGATTAATCCAAGAACTAGGTGCTAGGAAGGTATACTTGATCACCCCTTACCTCCTTGTTGTGTAATTTTGATGTTTAATGGGTTGTATGTAAACCCTAAGTAGGCCGATTATATGTATGTATGTGATCAATATGATTCTTGTTAGTTGCATAATAGATTGATAACTAGATTGATGTTGTTGCATGATTCATTGTTGTCTTTGATTTGGATTAGATCACAAACCCTAATCTTGTATGTATGGTGTGATTGATATGCATGGATAGTAGTTATAGTGTCTAGAGGGTTATATGGATGCATGATAGTTCATAGGTTGTGATTATGTTGAGTTTTGATGTGAACAGATTCTGGACAGAATGTATATACGATGTTTAACTGACTGTAACGAAGTGTAAACGTGAAAATTGATTGAGATTGTGGGTACTGCAGTAAACTAGGTTGAGTCTAGTTTCTATGAAGTATAAATTCGTAATTTTTGGATAAGTGGAAGTATACTTTTATGATTTTACAAAAACGTGATGCAAAGCTGAGCTGTTAGACCTGCTGTTAGGTTATATTGTAAATTCTATATCTCATGAACTACGAGGCCAATTGGGTTGGTTCCACTTCTGGAAGTTGACTCACTGAGTTAGGAACCAAACCCAAGTGGTCTTGCATTTATTGGATTTTTCGTTTACCGGGAATTGCAAATAACATTCTGTTGTGCATGAATCTGACTGATATGAGTTTACTGTAGTGTTTTGATCATTATGAGAAATCTATATGGAATAAAAATAATATAAAATATGTTCTGGAAACCTAAGACATGTATGTTTCAGTGGTGATTTTTGGTGAATTAATTGAGATGATATGATCGGTGAAATAGTACAATCTTTCAAGTAGAAATTCTGTCACAATGAAACTAGCTGCTGAGTTGTGTAGGAATGCATGAAATATGATAGTTTTTATATAATTGTTGTATTTTGACCAAAATACCCTTGCGGGGAATAGTTGCTAGTTAATTGCCATGAATTGACCAAATTGCCCTTATGGGGAATAATGGTTAGTTAGTCTTTGTTTGTTGACCAAAATGCCCTTACGGGAATAATTGCTTGTAAGTATGTTATTAATACATGACACGAAAGTAATTGCTCACTCGTGTATCGTATCACAATTGTACTTGTTTAAATCACACACGGTTCACAAACGAAACACGAAACATGATACGTGCATAGGTATTATGTGCCGAGTCTAGAGACTCGTTAAACGTTCCGATACTTAGAAAATCTCTTTGTTATTTTAGAACGCTAGAGAGTTTTCTACGACGCGCATCACTCGGTGATCTAATTTGGAATATTCTTCGCAAACAGTGAGTTCACTTACCCCGCTCTTTGAACTGTTTTCAAACGTTTTTCACTTGGGGGAGATAACATACTCCGATAAACGCATTTTTGAGATGAACACATATTTAAGATTTTGTTATAAATTATATATATCACTTGTAGAGGCTAAGCGGCACGTAACCCTTGAAGTCCCACGCATCGAACCGGTTAATATTTGGAATAGCGAGTCACTGTTGAGTAGTACTACTGGGTTTGACAAACCCCACCCGACGCTAAGCTCAACTGGAGGTTGAGTGGGTGTAATTTTGGCTAACACTTACCATGGTCTGGGTTGACCTAGTGACGGGCACTTGATAAACAGTCAGCTTCGGTCTCGAACCACTTAGTAATACTTGTTGTATAGATTAGCTACCTATCGATATATAATTTGACATAACATTATCTGGTAACACTTAAACGCTGTAACGTGGTTACACACTTAAACGCCGTAACGTGGTTACGCAAAACATTTAAACGCCGTAACGTGGTTACGCAAAACTTTTAAACGCCGTAACGTGGTTACGCAAAACACTTAACGAAAACGCTGAACTCAAACGCTAAACGATTTATCTTATATAACTTGTGAACTCACCAACCTCGTGTTGACCCCTTTTAGTATGTTATTCTCAGGTAGCCGAGGCGGGCGCGCGGTTTAGGAGCATGCATTAATTGTTAAACATCTTACTCTACAAACTTAATTTTAACATTTACATTTGGTTTTAAGTCGTCCTGCGTGACGCAACTTTTGAATTAAGGTTTTACGCTTCCGCACTTATTTTTCATTTAAACGTTTTCTTTGGTTTGGTTATAACTAATGATTCCGATCCTGCCAGTTCACACCCTCTGACGGTAAAACTCCGTTAGTGGATTTTGAGGGTGTGACACACGGTGTCGTGCTTTTGAGTCAACAGCAGTTACGATTTTAAAACTAATAAAAATAACTTTTTCAACCACTTATCCCTAAAAACAACTCTGTTCATCACCACAAACCGCCGAACATTCATCAATTTCACTAATCTGTGCATCAATTCTTTGAATTCCAACCGGAGGTATGTTAATTTAACAAAACTGTTGTTCGATTTCATCTTTCTAGGTCTAGATTAACCCGAAAATCTCACCAACTGATTAAATCAGGATTAAACAGGAAAATTAGATAGGATGTTCGGTTAGATCTAGGATAATGATTTGTTAGATAGGTTTTGTAATAATCTTTGTTGGAGGAAATCATTCGGGTTCGGATCTTGGGTAAAATGTATAACAATTGAAAACCCAATTGAAACAACCGGGTAGAAACGCATGTTCGAGTCTTGATGAGTTTGAAACTAGAATTAAAAACACGAACCGTGCTTTAAACAACACGAATCGTGGTCACCTTTTGGTCAACATAAAGTCAAAATTGGAAGAATCTGAAGAACAGTATCAGCACGGGCTGTGCTTCTAAAAGCACGGCGCCGTGGTTTGTTCTCTGTTCCAGCATATAAATAATTTTCGATACATTTTGACTAATTTGAATAAAAAATTGCAGATGGCCGAGTATGGAGATGACATTCACGCATTTTTAGTCTTTCGCGGGCGTGATACAAGGAATAGGAGAGCCCAAGCCAGACTAACCTACCTAAACAGATGATTTCCAAAAGCAAACTTCTACGCCTGCAGGGACACACTAAGACAAGTCAATCAATGGAACTGATACAATACCCTTGTTAGAGGACCATGGAAGCGATTTTTTGGTCAAACAGGGGAGGCTGTAATGGATCTAACAAAGGAATTCTTGGCTTCTTTCTCTGTAAAGGCCAAGAATCCGGATATGTGGGACGAAAAAGCCATTGAGTTCAGGTGTGGGGGTGAATGGCACACAACTTCTTTCACCCAACTTGGGATTGATCTAGGAATATATACACGATTGAAGAAACAGACAATGAAATCTGGACCAGAGCAGGAACAAAATTTGTAGGCGAAGACGGTGATGATGATGCTGAGGTTGGAAACACAAGGATGGAAGCATGGGAGCAGCTGAGCTACGGGACCGAAAATTACAATGCAAGTGTTTCAAAGATCACGGCACTACGTGACCCACTTGTGAGATACATTCATTGCCTTCTTAGCCACGCTGCCACTGCTAGAGGTCAGAGTGAGGAGGTTGTTAATTTGTGGGATCTCTGGGCACTGTATTGCATGAAGACCGGCATCCCATGCAACATCACTTATTTATTTTGCAAGCTGTTCAAGAAAAACGCAAATGCCAAAGGGAAAACACCGATTTTTTGTGGAGCATGGATCTATAACCTATATAGAGCCTATGGTATAGACAGAGAAGGGACCCAAAGCCTAGATCCGATTGTTCTTAGTCTTGATTTTTGTAACATGCAGATGGTTCAGCGTATTGGTCAAAACCCGGATGTGTGGAGATTTTGTGATGCTTATAACCAGGTTTGTGACCCTGAGGACCCAGCAGAGATGTTACTCCAGGATGTTCTTGAGAGGAGAAGAGGATCGCCGCCCAGACAGAGTCGTCGCCGCACCTACCATCACAGAGGACCCATCTTCATCAGGGTCGTCCCTAGCTCGTCACATGATAGAAGATATTTTTTCAAGGGCCTATACGGCCTAATTGATCAGTTCTCAGCAAGAACCACCGCCTCATTTGACAGGATCACAGAGCAGATGGCTGCCTCCGATGCACAGCGGGCAGCCGAATATGCAGAAACAAGGCGAGAGATTGATCGTTTGGGCTATCGCATGGACAGGAAGTGGGGACCATTTGACCCGGACACGGGTAACTTATGGGCAGCAGCACTGGTAGGTCAGGGTATGGGCATGCAGGGGTTGGTAGTACTTTCATTATATTATTACTATTATGTTTGTTTGAACAATTTACTTTTTGTCTTTTGTTTGTTGGTTTGGTTGGATACTTTATGGCCGTGGGTGCCAAGACACTATTAGCAGGTACTTAATTAGCGCATGTGGGCAAGGGATGGATGATTCCATACCCAATTTTTAGCAAATTACGCTTGGTTGTTTATGGTTGTTTGTAGATTTATATTATACAGGTACAAAACAGGAAAACGGACGATAAACAGGGGACGCTCTATCGAAATTTCGTTAACCCGTAGGGAAGTACCTCTCCATTATAACCCACCATACTTTATTAGAATTTTTATCTTTTAATGAATCTTTTCACATTGAGGACAATGTGAGATTCAAGTGTGGAGAGGGGAATTACTTGACCAAATTGCTTGTTCAAATAATTATAAAAATTTCTCTAAACTATTTGCTTAACAAAACCAAAAGAAAATCCAAGAATTTTTTTTTATTGCAAATAACCAACTACTAATCTATTATAACCAAAAGTGAAAAAGTAAAAAAGAAGTTTTGTAATACTGAGAAGAAATTTATGCAAAAGTATGGTGTTTATACCCAATTCCTCCGTTAGTGTGAGATAAACCTCATTCCATATAAATATTTTTTTCGAAAGATTTGAGTGAGTCATATGTTTCGTGTGATTTAGAACTTGTCACAGATTTTCATTTCAAGGCCACACGAAGCTGTATAAAGAAGAAGGTAAAGTTGTCATCATTCCCCAAATTACAAAACCCAAAAACCTTACCACATTATCCATCTCACTGGTAAAATACAACACTGGTCTTTTACCGGCAGACCCTAAAGAACTGGAATGCATTATTTCAATTTCAATTTCCTTTGCTGCATACATTTAGCGAAACCTAGGTTGCCTCCAGAACTTAGGGATAGAATTTTTCTCTTTGGCAATGAGGTGAGGAAAAAGTAGCGCCAAGACAAACAAAGGCCACCCTTTTGTGGAGTTTCCAAAAGCGCAATGAAAAGAAGAGCAAAAAGATATGAACGATGCTTAGGCTGCAGAAACTGGTCCCAGGAAGGAAGATGTAGAAAAAGTCAAACTCAGTCTCAGCATGAATATACCGAGCTAATGAGGGTGGGGGCTATTAGGCTCAAAGCCGAACGATTCCTAGAGTTGGAAGTTATGTTCAAAACAGGATTGAGGAAGAACTAATCCACATCCTCGACAAAACTAGTCTTGACGATCTGATCTTAAAAGAGTCACTAGGTTTGTTTTAAACTTCAAAAAAAAATGGGAGAAAGAGCTAACCACTGAAAGACATCTTAAGGATCCCGACAATCAGTAGAAGTTGTATTTACTATCCTCGCCATCAGTAACCGAAACCCTTGAACCATCACAACATACCAAAACCCTACAAAACCAACCCATATTACCTTATGATTTATGCAACTCTTCAAAAAGGTGGATCTTTGAACTTGTTACAAGCTTATCTATCACAAGTTACATGTTGACTAAGAGTGATCACATACATACATCACAGGTATGATCATATATATAAACCGAGTGTGAGTGAACAATTTGAGAACATGACGTTTTACATAAACAGAAGCTCATAAAAACAAAATCACCTTTTTACATATCACTGCATATATTCCAATGATTTAAGGTTGGATATGTTGTTCCCATTTTCTTTGAACTCTCTTGGAGATGTTTAAGCTATGGTCCTAACTTGCTACTTTTAGAGAATATTCATAAGTAAATTGCTTGAGGACAGACAATGTTCAAGTGTGGGGATGTTTGATGTACATAAAATTATAGCATCAAATAATCTCTAAAAAATGCAACTTTTATCAAATAACATATCACAGAAGGCTACTTATCGTAATAAAATATAATTTCAGGTAAAATCAAGCCCCAAACGAAGAAACGAGTGAAAAGACAAAGAAAAATGGAAGAAAACACAAGAAAAGCAAGAAACACGCCCTCATGCCTCAAGAAACACGCCCCCATGCTTCTAAACACCAGAAAAGACAAAAATTTAAAAGAAAAGACAAATACTAGGAACAAAAGAACGGTACCGTGCCTCTTGACCACGGGGTCATGGTCACCCTCAATAAAAAGATAAAACGAATTTAGCACATGTCAATAAAAGCACGGGGGCGTGCCTACCTAAGCACAGGGCAGTGCTTCATCCTCCAGACTGCCTATAAATAGTGGCTCATGTTGCATTGATCAAGTGTGCCTTGAAGAGAATTCTATACGATTTTCACTTATAAAAACACCCACTAACACTCATATTGAAGATCTAGTGAAGGGTTTGAAGGCTTGGAGGTCATCATCATCAACCATCATCATCATCATCCATCATCATCATTAAGAAGGAAGATTCATCCACCTTTGGTGAGATTGTTCTAGTTTAATCATGTGTTTGTTATCATCGTTCACTTTAATGTTCATAACCATGCTCATTATGAGCTAAACTCCATTTACCATCTAAAATCTATGAAGAAGCTTTGTTTTACTTAATGATATATAAAACATGTGATTCAGTTTAGTAAAGTACATGGTTATCTTGCAATTATCTTTTGATGAGAAATGTTTTCACCATCTTAATTCAACAATTCAAAGTTGGTGATTGGCAATCATATTGACAATCATTCATGATCGATTCATGTTCTTGAAAGATAGAATACTTTGATAATTTATCGAAACATGGATCCTTATATTTTATTTAGAAATGATGAGATATAAGTTATGATCTATTTCTTTAGTTTTGGTAATTCTGAAATAACATTGTTAACACGATTGCTTAGGTTATCACGTTAGTTAAAGAAATCATATGTTAACAGAATGTGCAATTTTAATATACTTAAATCAACCAAGTGGACGTTGTGTGATGCACTATAACCACCCAAGGTTGTTAGAATTGGTATTTGATAAATCAAAGTCAATCCTAATCTTCCTACTTTACTAAACTACTTGCCAACTCAAATTGACATTTTCGTGGTAGCATGACATTAGGAAAGGGTTGACTTTAAAATACGCATGCTACTTTCTTTTATGTCATAGGATATGCTCACTTGAAAATGAGGGGCTATTTCTATCATATATTATTACGGCAAGTTTATCACATGTTTGTATAATAATCATCAAGGAACAATGGAGTGGATTCTTGATCTTAGATGGTAGCCTTCATATAATTCAACTACTTGTTTAGAATTTCTCATCTTGGTCACCAATATATTACATATAAGTATTTATATTTTTTAAAAAGTTCAAAAATCAACCCCAATATGATTAAAACCTCCGATTGAAGTAAAATGACGATTCATTGTTAGAAACATTTGTGTCTACGGATCGATACTTGGTTCTTACCAACATTATTCTACATATACGATAGGTACACTTGCCAATTTTGTGTGTGTTTAGTCTTAGTAGAAATCACTTTTATTAATTTAAAACACGTTCTTGTGCAAAAACTAAATATCCAATCCCATTACATTTTACAAGCTACACGCAGCACACAATCAACCACCAGCTTCAGTACATTCCCTGGCCATATGACCCTTCTTCCCGCATTTGTAACATGTGGGTTCGGCGTTGTATTCATGAGCATAATGCCCCACTTTCCCACATTTGTTGCAGACATTTGACCCTAGCTTGCACTTTCCACCATTAGATTTCCCACACTTATGGCACATATTAGAACCAGTACCCCACTTGCACTCAACACCGTGCATCTTACCACAAGTCTTACATGACTTCCTTTCCCACACCTTCTGCTTCTTATCCTTGGAATTCCACAACTGACTACCAGGTTGTTTAGCAGGGGTGACCCACTTCTTATATTTCTTCTCTTCTCCCACCACAACATCAACCACAGCCAGGTCCTCATAAACCACCTCTGCGAGTTCAATAGCAGAGTCAAAGGTACCAGGTTTATTCGCCTTGACTAGTATGCGAACATTTTATGGCAATCCTCTCACATAGCACTTGATTCTTTTAGCCTCAGTGTTAACCATATCGGGCACCAACCTATATATTCGGTTGAATTCTGTGGTATACTCACGGTGTGTCATCTTTCCCGCTTTCAAGTTCAGGAATTTCATCCCTACCCTCTCAACTTCAGCGTCAGCACAGAACCTCTTCATCACCAGCTCTTTCAGATCCTACCACTTCATTGCCTTAATCTCTTCTTGACTCTTCCTCAGTTCGATCGTTTCCCACCAATACATTGCCTCATCACCAAACGATTGGGTAGCATATCCCACATCTTAATCGGGACAGAACTTGCTAATGCGGATAACCTTGTCCATAGTGGTTATCCATTGGAGAGTAGTGACTGTGTCTCCCAAACCAGTCAGCTTCGGTGGGTCACATCCCATAAATGACTTGTAGTTGCACCCACCTCGGCCCCTTCTCCTATCATCGACCTTCACAGACTTAACCATCTTGAGGTCTCCCTTTCATCATCTTTCTTACCATTTCCACTCGCTCCTTCTGCAGTTCTTTCATGGCTTCTAGCAAACCCTTCAAGAGTCAAGTTCTTCACAGCAGTAGTTACATCTTGAACAATAGCTACTTGAATTGCGGGATCTAGTTGAACCCCTTCGTTGTTGCATTGGTTTCGTCCAACTGTGTTTCCTTCATCACTTGTGTTGGATGCTGTCTCCACAGAAGGTGGTGGGACAGTGCATGGCCTGCCACGACGTCCAGTGCGACCTACAGTGCCAAGGATCTCTCTTGCTCCAGCCATCGTATTCTAAAATGGAAAACACAACCATCATCACTCAAGGAACTATTTAGTACAAGGATAGTAAGGATAACAGGTAATAACAGTGGCCATCTGTGATTAGCTGATAACGTTACTCTCCGTGTCCTATACACTTCCATTTATGAGTCAATTTGTGGTGGTTCTACTTTCAAATAGTCAATAAAATCAAGCGATCAATTAATCCTATCCTTAATATTCACATATCCTTTCTTTAGAAATTAATCCATCATCAACATACATTATTTAACCATATACTTTACCTTTACTTAGCTTGCTTGAGCGACACATGGATATCTTGAATTGGCATCTTCTTTATTTTCTTAATTAAATCCCATTCTCTGTTTGAGTCTAAGCATGCAGGATGCTTAAATCTATCGAACATTGCTCTGATACCAACTTGTAAGGCCCCGTTACCAGTGCCCTACATTGGACGTTAGATTTACTCATAAACACAGTTCTAAATATCATAGTTAATTAAAAATTTTTGCGGAAATAATAAAACTTAAACCATTCGTTACAAACATCCATATTTTGTCTTTTAAAACATAACTTAAATTATAGTATCAAAACATCACGACAAGTCTTCAGATGTCAGCCTCGTCCAATCCTGCCATGTGTCCTTCTCAAGCTAACTGTTTCAATCTATTCACCTGCGTGCATACTAAAAGTCAGCTACGTTGAGTGAGTTCTAGTTAATACAGCTAACATACAATACGTTCTTATATTACATACTTGACCTTCTTTACCTTCTTTCATACATACGTAAGTATATACTTTCGTTCTTACTTTCATACTTTCTTTCTTTCGTACTTCATATTTTATCTTTCTTTACATATATACTTATACGTTTTAAAGAGCCTTTCGCCCTATAACCTCACATATATTATTAGGGTCTACCACCCTTAAAGTGCCTCTCGCCCTATAACCTCACAGATATTATTAGGGTCTGCCACCCTTCTTCACAAATATTACTAGGGTCTGTCACCCTACATCACAAATATTATTAGGGTCTGCCACCCTTCGTCACAGATATTATTAGAGTCTGCCACCCTTTAGCACAATTCCTTCATATAATTCTTTCCTTTTCGTTTATAAATTTTATATACTTTCTTACATACTCATTAATCTATAACATACATATATCATGCATACAACATATATAAACAATCACATCTTTAATCTATCTCCTGATAGTACATGCTATATACGAAGATCGTTCATGTACCGTCAAGCATTCATTTATAACCTTCACATATATGATAATAGGCATACACTTACCACCTAAGGTAAGTGTATTAACTAATCACAGCAAGTATGCACACAGCCCCGAAAAAATAGCAAGGAATGGGGCTAGAAACTCACTTGGATCCTGTTACGCTCTCCGTTAATCGTTATTCCTTTCTTTAACTGAGCCCCACTAACTGTTAAATATATATATATATGTGTGTGTGTGTGTGTGTGTGTGTGTGTGTGTATGTGTGTGTATTCGTTAATTACCCGCTTAATTAATTAGGTCAGTTTTAGTTAATTAATCAAGCTGTCTAAGTTGGGCTCGTTTGTTTAACTTATACCGATGGGCCAACTAGTTAGTTCAGGACCACTGTTCATTTTGGCTTGTGGGTCTAGCTGGGTCAGGACCACATACCACAATAGGTCACTAAATGGCCGGGAACTCTAAGGCAGAGAACTCAACCGAGATCTCAAGGTGAACCGAGAACTCAAGGTTGACCGAGATCTCGCGTTGACCGAGAACCCATATTTGACCGAAAGATCCAGTTTGACCGAGAACCCTTGGTCACCTAGAACTCAGGTCACCGAGAACCCTCGTTGACCGAGAAATCGAGTTGGCCGAAACTCATATCTTGATACTATCAGACCACATCTGACCATATTTTTCTATCTTTTCATCTCCTTGCTAACCTAATTAATTGTTTACGATCCATATCATGAACTTTAACCACCCTTTTCCACTATTATTAACCGTTTTACATTCCCCCTCAACCCATCGTCAAGACCTAACCCGTTTTTAGCATAAAGCTTAAACCTTTATTACCTTTAAACCCGTTTTTAGCTAAATCTTTAACTTACAAGTTGATTAAGTCCATTTTTAACATCAAGTTCACATTTTTATTGCATAAGGATGACCGATCCTTCTTCGTATCAATCTAGGGAAAACGGACTAAAAAATGTAACCTTTAAGCTAAAACGTACCTTTATGATTCACTCGGGTTAGTTTGATACGTGATCTTGGACTTGTTAGTTTACTTGTATGATCGAAGATTTAATATCACTATGCTTGGTTTCGGGTTCGGATGATGGCCGAAGACTATAGAGGTGTGTTTGGCTTAAGTGTGTGTTTTAAGGTGTAGGCTATGGTGTAGGATGGATGGAAATGGAAAGGATTAGGGTTTAAGGGGTATTTATACTCCCTTAAGCCCATGGACTTAAAGCCCATCTTTCCTTTTTGGTTCATAATTAATTCTATCTAATTAGCCTACTTATCTTTCCATCTTTATTATTTATTATTTCTTTATCAACGCAAGTAACTTTCCCATCGTAATAAATAATATATTAAATGTTATTATTCGAAATTTTAGGATATTACAGATTAAGACTTTATTTTGAAGATAAATTAGTTATAGTATTATGAATAACTAACTTTAAGTTTTAGATTGTCATACCAATTTGTTTTGTAACATAATTTTAAAATATACTTATAAAAAGTGATGTCTTAAATATTGTTAATCTTTTAACATTGATGTGCAAATAAACACGGGTACTATCTTTGAGTAATACACATTACATTTATTGATGTATAATAAATGTCTTAGATAAAGTTCATCTTTTAAATCAACATTGAGATAGAAGTATTGTTGAATTAAAATTGTAAAATTGTTTTGTTGATTTGGAGACTAATTTCTTTGTTTACTTGTTATTGTACTCATGGTATAAGTTATAAAATATTTTTTTCATTTATTTTTGTTAGTCTTTGTATGGTTTTGTATTTGATTCAAATAAGTTATGATGTCTTATAATTCATGTAAAATTATCATTTATATATAAATACACCATTTGCATTTCATTATTTATAAATACAACAATGCCATTATATATATACCAGGTGATCTTTTGATTGGTGATTCATCTCATCCTATTTATGATCTGATTAATTTTGTATATCCAGTATTATTGGAAAATTTTAATGTTATTTCATATTTTCAAGAAATGGTCATACTTGCACCTTTAAATGAGTTTGTCCAAGACATTAATGACATATTTTTGTCTTTGTTTCCCGGAGAAGTTAAATAGCTAAGTTCTGATAGTATAGACAAGTCTGATAGTGTTGGTTCTGGTTTCGATCAAGCATTACACTCACCGGATTTTCTAAATGGTTTAAAGATGTCTGGTATGCCTAATCATAGATTGGTTCTAATTAAAAGTTGGTGTGTCAATAATGTTACTAAGGAATATTGATCAGAAGAACGGTTTATGCAACGAAACGAGATTACAAGTAATTAACTTGGAGAGGAATTTTATCGAAGTGAAGGTTATTTCAGGTACTGACATTGTCTTTCGCACTTATATAACTCGCAGTGGTCTAACTCTTTCAGATAAGAAACTGTCATTCAAATAAAAAAAATGACAGCTTTCTGTTGTGGTTTGTTTTGCAATGACCATTAACAAAAGTCAAGGCCAATCACTAACAAGAGTCGGTGTATACCTGCGAGAACCGGTGTTTACACATGATCAACTATATGTGGCTTTATCACGAGTGAATATTAGAGACGGTGTTAAAATGCTTATATTAGAGAGAATGTAAAGTTACAAATAAAGCTATAAATGTAGTTTATAAGGAACTATTTAGTAATTCATGAAATTTTCATTTTGAAGTTTAATTATCTATCTAATAATTGTAAAAATGGTTGTTATTTCGTTGAAAGTTATGTTTAATAATCTTTTATTTTGTTACCGGCATTATTAACAATTATATATCATGTTGTCGTCTCCACAAGCATATATGAAATTATGTTTTTCACTTTTATATTACGTGTGGATGTTACATGATTTATATTTTTCCACTCATGACGTCCACGTGTCAATAAGCTAGTATTAGAATAAAGGGGTGTTGGCTGAGCTTCTGAGCTTCTAAACATTTATAATTTGCTTTCTGAAAAAGAAAAGTAATTTTTAAAATCTCCAATATGAACCTTATTAAGCTTTATAACAAAGCTTACCAACTATTTTTTTTTTCTTTCTAGAAAACAAATAAAGAATTTTTAAAAACTTAGTCAAACATCCCTAAAAACCATTGGCTGATTACTGTATGTGGAGCGGTATTGTTGTACCGTAGTAGGTTGCTTTGATGGTCGTTGATGACTTTGGTGATATGGTAATGTTAAGGATTTTAATAATAAAAAGATATTTAATCAGTTGATTGCTACTTTTCCGCTATTTTGTTTCCTTTATATATATAGTTTGTATGGGTATAGTTAAAATACAAGGGAGATAAAAATAAGAAGTGTAAGAATAATTTGTGATCATACAAAAAACTCTTAAAAATAAATTCAAAAAAAATAATAAGAAAATCATAACTCAAAATAAAAATATAAAACGAAAAATTAACCAACTAAAATGTTTCCGCAATCATTCCCGCTCAAAAAAATAAGAAAATATATAAAAAATTTGACCAAAAAACACAATGGCGAGATCAAAGACACAATGACAAAAATGAACATACACATTATAACTAAAAAAAGACACAATAGATCGCAATATATAACACAATGTTGAGTAATATAACACAATATAAAGAAAAAAAGACACAATATCAAGGAAAAAAGACATAATTAATGACGAAATGAACATAACACACAATGATAAATAAAAAGACACAACGGCGTTTTTCACTTATCATTGTGTTGTTTTTGTTTTTTTATGAGAACGGGAAATACAGTGGAAACATTTTTGTGTTTTTTCGTTTTTTTATTACATTTTGAATTATGATTTTTTTATTTATTTTTTTAGGGATTTTTTTGTGTGGCTAGAAATCCTTCTCATCCTTCTTATTTTTGTTATCCTTTGTAGAATAACTTAAACCCACTAGTTTATATTACATCAAAGGTATCAATGTTATATATAGTTTAAAATGATGATCGACGTATTAATGATTATATCAAATCCTTTATATAGACAGGAAATTACGATTAAACTCAATACAAACTAATACTATATATGGATATGATATACAATCAATAGAATCATAAAACAAGTATAACGTACATATCATCAAATATGTTCTCTTGTTAATGTTCCCTCTGAGTTTGACTGGTGGTTGGACGAACACTCAAATTAAAATGGATGGAAGCTAATTTAGCGGTATTGGAACAACACAAAGAGGTTTGGCTTTGGATAAGGTGATTCCAAATTTCTCATTCATGTCCAAACCCTCGTGCTGAATATGCGTGTCTAGACTCCAATCGAAACTATTGAGTAATGAGCCCAACATCATTGGGATCATCTGAATAGCAAGTGGCAAACCAGGGCATATTCTTCGTCCGGCTCCAAATGGGATTAGATTGAAATCCTGACCTCGGACATCAACCCCTGACATCATAAATCTTTGTGGCTTCAACTCTAGTGGGTCATCCCATACAATTGGGTCACGTCCTATGGCCCATGCATTTACAAGCACCTGAGTGCCCTTTGGAATGATGTATCCATTGAGTTGTACTTGTTTATCAACTCTTCGAGGAAGGAGGAAAGGGACTGGCGGGTGGAATCTTAAGGTTTCTTTCACAATGCACGATAAGTAGGGTAACCTTAAGACATCGTCCTCTTTTACAATTTTGCCTTTACCAATTACTTGTTCAAGCTCCTCTTTAGCTCTAATCATGATATGTGGGTTGCGTAGTACTTCTGTCATTGCCCATTCTAATGTACTTGAGATTGTATCAGTTCCAGCACCAAATAAATCCTAGACCATCATACGAAGACGAAGTTATATGTTAATTAACCATGAAACAAGAAAGGAAAGTTCCAAGAAGTTGATTTTAGCTATTAGAAAATATACATATATATTTGATATTTAGTTCTCTTATGGCAAAAAAACCTATCATCAATACTATTGAAAACTCATGAAATTGTAACTCACCAAAACCAAGCTCTTTATATGCGTGTGATTGATCTCGTTTGGGTTATTTTGATTGATTTTCAAACACACATCCAATACATCTCCTTGCTCAAATCTTCCCATTTGCAGCCTCTCTTCGATTAAGTCTTCAAATACCTCAAGAACCTTTCCAACATGACGAGTCATTCTTCTCCTTATTCCTTGTGGATCAATCTTCTTCAACACCGGAAAAAAGTCAACAAGATTTGGCTTCGCACACTCCACCATAGCGTTTCCAATTGCCTCCTTCAAATTTGTAGCTGAATCCTTATACGGGTCTATTAGATCCTTAGATAAAATAGTGCTGGATAAAATATTTAGTGATGTTCTGAATGCAGCACGATTTATGTCAACATACTCGTTCGATATGCTAGCTTTCTTGCAGTATGCTACTAGCTCTTCAACTTTCTGGCTCCTCAAATACTGCCTAGCTTCAAGGGAGTTGTTGGAGAAGATATTGGAATTAAGGATCCTTCTGAGGGTGCGCCACTCGGTGCAGACTGGTAGCCATGCGACAGAGTGTTGGGCGTGGTCATGGGAATGTACTGCGTCAGGGACATGACGAGTGGAGAAAGCAAGGTCTTGCTTTTGGAGTACTTCTTTGGCAGCAGAGGCTGAGGAGATAACAAGTGTAGTGATCTGGCCAAGTTTCAAAGACATTATTGGGCCATGGATTTTTGCTAGTTTAGCTAGGGACTGGTGTGGTTGGTCACCAAGCAAGTGGAGGTTTCCAATTATCGGTAGCCTTGTTGGGCCTGGAGGTAAGTTCTTGGATTTTTCGACCCTAAAAATCGAGAACATGGCTTGAATAAGTATGCAAGATAAGAGCAGACTTACAACAATCAGGAATTCCATTGATTGAAGAGTTGTTGTCTAAGTTGTGTTTGTTGTGCAGAGGAGATTGTTTTATTTATAATTTGATTCTAAAAATAGTGAAAGCCCACCTAACTGTGTGATTTATAATATTTAACATGTTTTATTATTTTATGCGACGGCACAAAAGTACTTTTTTAATATCTAGAACCTGTTGCAGGCGCTAAATCGATCACTTATAATGTACCAAAAATACAAAAAGTTTTGATATATTCTATAAAAGAAAAGAAAAAGGCACATACTCATTTTCAGAACAAGTTGCCAATTAAACTGTAGTAATAATGCCATGTCGTTAATTTTGACTTAGCACATAAAAGTTTTTTAAAAAATAGTTAATTACACGTTAGATATTTTGCCCAACTAACACAAACTTCTTTTTATCAGTAGAGCTTGAAATTAGAAGCTAAAAATAATTGTAATAATGATAGGTTGCGAATTATTTTGGATATCAAATATTAGTTTTCATATCTTGTATTACGAAGATTGTTTTATATAATTCGTTTCTAATATTTATATATGTATTTAGATTTTAATTTTATTTATTATAAATAGGTTAATAATATACTTAGTTTTTTAATGAAATGGTTTTACACATAAGGGTAAAGTTAATATACAATAGGAGACAAAAATTAGAAATGCGAGAAAAATTTGTGACTACACAAAAAGTACCTTGAAAATAAATTCAAAAAAATAATAAAAAAATCATAAATCATATTATAAATAAAAAACGAAAAAAATTAAAAAACCAAAATGTTTCCGCCATCATTCTTGTTCAGAAAAAATAAAAAAAGTTACAAAAGACAATGGCGAGATCAAAGACACAATGACGAAAATGAATAAAATACACAATTATAACTAAAAAGACACAGTATATCGCAAAATATAACAAAATGGTGAGTAATATAACGCAATATAATGAAAAAAAATACACAATCAATGTCAAGGAAAAAAGACACAATCAATGACGAAAATAAACACAAAAAATTTGATACACAAAAAGACACAACGACTTTTTCACTTACCATTGTGTTTTTTTTATGAGAACGAGATAGTCGACTGAAACATTTTGTGTTTTTACATTTTCGTTTTTTTTATTAATTTTTGAGTTATGATTTTTTTATTTATTTTATTTTTATTTTTTAGGGGTTTTTTTGTGTGGCTAGAAATCATTCTCATTCTTCTCATTTTTATTCTCATTTGTAGAATAACTTGACCCATACACATAAATGAGATGTTATAACTCATTTAAAAGTTATCTGAGTTTGGTGAGATCCATAACCTGCTTAGTTTTTTTTATTATAAATTGTTGTTTAATTATAAATAATATCTTTTTTTAAGAAAATTGATATTAATTTGTAATACATCTCTATTTTATAGGATTTTCATATCAAATACTCGGTGAGATTAATTTTAAATATAATGAGATGTTATAACACGTTTAAGGGTTATCTAGGTTTAGTAAGACCCATACCCAAGCATTCAGGTCAAATGCATGAGAAACCTTCATTTAAAATAAAGCAATCTGGTGGCTTGATAAGAGATGAAGAGCAACCATATAGTTTTTAAAGGTTTCGTTTATATATATTTACGATATTTACATGTTTAAAGGTTAACTATTGAAAAAATACATATATTTGAAGTAAAAGATTTTAAAAATCACTAATGGTTTTAAAAATTTCATGTACTTATGTAGGTCTTATTTTGAAATAAAAGTATGAGTTACGTATAAGGAAAAGGTTGGAATGAATGAAAAAAAAAAGAAAGAAACGTGTTAGTGCACGGTTTTGGTGTCCGTAGCGATCGAATAAGTTATAGGCGGTTTAGTCTTCGTATTTAATGTATATTGTAAAATAGCCTATAAATAGGGAGCTCATGCTCATAATTTAGTAGAGAACTTGTACATATTTAGGGAGAGAACTTGTACATAGATAAATTATTCTCTCCATAACTTATCTTCACCATAATGTATTTACTCCATATTTATCAATAAAATATTATATTTAAAGTATCGATTCTTGTTGATGTATCGTATTAGCGGCTAGATCTTGGTCTATATGACGTTCTCTCAATTGGTATCAGAGCAGGAGCTGCTCTCGATGCATCAATAATAAGGTATGAATCTGAGTTTTTCGTGTTCTTCGGGTTTTGGTCAGATTTGGAGTAAATTAGTGTGTTATAGATGGATTTGAGTGTGAATACGTGTTTATTGATAGAAGAGGGAACATCCTGTGTAATTTGGTGTTGAGTTATGGTGTATTGAGTGATTCACCATGGAAGAGCATGTTAACTTTTGATTCGGTTTGTGATGATTATGTGGTTGTTAAGTTAATTGGATGATTAATTTGTGTTTATTATTGAAATCCGCATGTTTCTGTGGATTTTGGTGGTTAATTATGGTGAATTGAAGATTTCACCATTGAAGAGCATGTTATGGGTTGATTATTTGGTGATGAATAAGTAATCGTTAAGTTAATTGGGTGTTAGATTCGTAATCAATGTGAAGAACCGAGTGTTCAGGTAGATTTTCATGGGTAATTATGGTGTTTTGATGATTTCACCATGGTTGAAGCTTAGATCTGCAGATTCCGGTCAGATCAATGATTTTCCGGCGATGTAACAGTATTTTCCGAGGAATTACGTTTTTCCGGCGAACACCTCAGATCCAACAACCTGATTCGTTGTTACTGTAGCTAATTCGTTAAGGAGTCTAACGAATCTACTGTAGCAATTCGTTAAGGAAAATGTAACGAATTAAATGTTAATTCGTTAAGGTAATAGTAACGAATTAAGTTAATTCGTCAAGGAGATTCGTTAAGTTAAAGGTAACAAATTAAGGCAATTCGTTAAGTTAATTCGTTAAGTTAATGATAACGAAGTAAGGTAATTCGTTAATGGGTATGACGAATTGGAAATCTTAACGAATAGGAGGCCATTCGTGTAACTGTTATAACGAATTAGAGTTGGTAATTATAACGAACTGATTGATTGACGAATGGGGAGCACGAACTGAGTTAACGAATTGGGAGTGGATATGTATAACGAATGAGAGAGGTGATTCGTTAAAAAAAAAGTAAAATGGCGGGAAAAATTTTCTTGCACAAATTTTTTCCTGAATGCTCCTCGTAAGTGAGTTTTCATTCTTGAAAATTTTGGCGTTAAAATTTATTTTTCGAAAATTTTCGGTGAGTTTTTGGCGGGAAAATCGGGAAAAATTTTCTTAATCGAAACTTTCTAGGATGTTCCTAATGTATTGGGTACTCTTCTCTCAAATTTTGGTAATATATTTTCCGGTTGACTGTTTATGCGTTTCGACTGGCCGAGGGGGAGATCTCGTGTAATTTAAGGAGGAGTGTGTTTGTTTGTGAACCTTGAAGATTATTTAAGACCTTGCCGAATTTGTCAAGAAAAAGGGGGAGATAAAACTTTCATTTGAGATTATTTGGCTTGTATCTTCCTACGTTTGCAAGGTTTCTTGAAAAATTACTGCAATTCGGGTGGTAATTCGTGTTTGAAAAGCTGCGTTTAACTGAGTTCAAGACTGCAGTTGTTTTTCGATTGGTGATTGATTTGTTCAAGATTGAAACCTGACTATGTGGGATACGAGTGTCTGTCCGTTTACTTCTTTCTGAGGGACTTGATCCTAACTATGTTGGCTACGAGTAAACAGCGGATTACTTCTGTTGAGGGGGACGATTCTCGAACGTGTTGATCTTATTGAAGAATATACGAGTCTTGTCATTAGATTAAAGAATTTGATCATTTGGGGTTTATTAATGGAGGTTGGAACTCTGAATCTTATGATGCCCAAACATTAGTGCATCTTTGCGAATGAGATGTGGAAGAACTTCAAAGAGTTATCTGGGATAAACGTTATCAAGAGAGGGAAAACCGAAGTGAAAGATGTTGAATGATCGAGTTGTTCATGAAGATGTGTGACGAGGTTAAACGTAAAGATATGTTTTCTTTACCGGTGCTGACAGATAGCTGATGACTTGCTGCTGATTGTTAAAAGATTGAACCATATCATACGCCAGTGGATGGTCGGGATGATCTCCAAGAGTTGCTCACTTTGAGGGGGAGATCTTATGTGAGAAGCTAAAAGTTATTGGTTTGCTGAAAAAGTTTAAAAGATTGTTTGTCTGCACAAGCCCTAAAATCATCAGTCAAGTGGGTGTCTGTTAGTGCACGGTTTGTGACTGGTAAACAAAACCGTAGACTAACAAAACCGTGCACTAACAAAACGTGAAAAGGATGTGTGATAAAAAATATAAAAAAATATATAATTATAATTCAAAATACATAGAAAACGAAAAAAATTAAAAAAAACTAAATGTTTCCCTCGCCATTACCGTTACAAAAAAACAATGAAAATATACAATAACGAAAATAAACAAAAAACACAATGATAAACAAAATAAGACACTATATGTCACAAAATATAACACAATATAGAGTAATATAACACAATATCAAGAAAAAAAGACAAACTCAAGGGAAAAAAACACAATTAATAACGAAAATAAAACAATAAACACAATGATAAATAAAAAGACATAATGGTATATTATTCTTCAACATTGTTTTTTTTATAGAACGAGGAAGACAATGGAAATAATTTTGTGTTTTTACTTTGTTCATTTTTTTAGGGATATTAGTTTTTAATACTCCCAACTTTCCCTCATTGGTAGATCACACTCCCAACTTTCAATTTTGCCTAACACTCCCAATTTTCACCATATTTTCTTATACCACTCCCCGTCTAAAGAAACATTAACTTCGTAAATGTTTTGAACTAAAAATTTCATTCAAATTATTTGAGGGGGTAAAACAGAAATTTTACACACATAGAGATGTTAAAAATTATTATTCTTCAAATTATCACGGACCCCAAATTCCCCATAAACGCCAATTAAACAACCCTTTCCCGTCCGCCACCACCTTTCTCGCTGGAGAACCTTTAACCACCGTCGTCTCATCCGTTTCCGACAACGGAGGCGATGGCGGCGACTCCGCACATTCTTCAGATAATGCGACGTCGTACGGCGGCGAAACCAAAACCGAAACCTCTGGAGGCGGAGTTAAGGCTTTTCCGGCGAGCTTCCGGTGACTCGGCTTCTTAGGTTTCCGGCCGACGTGACAATTAACCTGTTCATGTTCACCACTGGTAAGGTTTTCTCTAAACGCTTCGATAACTTGATAAATTAGCTCACCGTTAGCTGACGTGTCCCACCGGAACCAGTTGTTAGTGTAACAGTCGAAGCAATCCCAGTCGAATACCGAAGATTTGTGTACGGCCGGTGACTTATTATTATTATTATTATTGGATGACCTAGGGTTTGTGGATTTGATAGAACGAGTACTCATGTTGGCTAAGACCTCACGGTCTTCGAGTGAGAGAGTAACGGCTAAGGTGAGGATTGCTGCCGGAATAATTTGAATATTAAAAATAAAATTTATGTTTTACCCGTTCAAATAATTTGAATGACATTTTTAGTTCAAAATATTAACGAGGTTAGTGTTCCTTTAGGCGGGGAGTGGTATAAGAAAATATGGTGAAAGTTGGGAGTGGTAGGCGACAAATCGAAAGTTGGGAGTGTTATTTACCAATGAGGGAAAGTTGGGAGTATTAAAAACCAATATCCCTAAAAAAATATAGTAAACAAACCAACATTGGGGCTAGGGCTTATACTGGTCAAATGGATGATTATATGCCAAAATTGAAATTGGTCAAATGGAACGAGTTCTTACCTCAATTCAAGCTAAACTATGACAAAAAACAAACCAACATTGGGGCTAGGGCTTCTACCGGTGGCGTCGTGAAGGAGAATAACTGTATTTTATAAGGGAAAATGAGTAATTGGGCTGGACTGAGCTAGGAGCATTGGACTCGTAACAATCTCATACCCTGTTACGGTCATGCCCACGGGTACAACTTGGTATTAGGTTTCTCCCCGGACATGTACCTGAAACTGGGCCGGCCGGCAATGATTTCACCTTTACACGGTCAAACCCTGACCCTGCCTGAAACCCCGAAAATCCATGTCAGTATTAGTATTATTGTTAATGATCATTATTTTCATAATGATTATTATTTTTGGTTTTAACGGCCAATTTTCCAAAAAAAAAATTCACCAGAGACGTTTTCTTGTGTATATTGGAGTGTGGTTCATGTTTTGGAAGTCTTGACGGTAACTTAATAACTTTACCAATGTTATTATTATTACTTTTGTGTACAATCTTGTATTAAAACCAAGGAGAAAGGAATGTTAACCTGAAGATTTATGCAAAATGTGAGATGCGAAGACATGGAAACTGAATTTATTATGTAGGGTATCGTTCACTGACTCCGCAAAATACAGATACGGCTTCGTAAGCTTTGGCAACTAGGGCTGTTCAAAAAGCTCACGGCTCGAAGCTCGCTCGAAAAAAGCTTGGAGAAAGCTCGCTCGAAATCGGCTCGATTCTAAACGAGCCGAGCCTAGCTCGACTCGATTTCTAAACAAGTTGAGCCTGAGCTAGCCCCGGCTCGACTCAAGCTCGCTCGATAGGCTCGAACTATTTCATTTTAATTTATTATATATATATATACATGCATATAATTATACATAAATCCTAATATCTTATATCATATACATCGCGCCTCTCTCTCTCTCTCACTACAATCTGCTGCCCCCGCTCCCTCTCTCTCACTAAAACAAGATCCCGTTTCTCCGGCCACCTTCTCTGGCCATCTCGTCCCGTCGCCATCCCGTCTCCCGTCACTCTCCCGTCTCACGTCGCCATCCCGTCTCAAAGCACCAACAGTCACCGTCCATCATCTATAACTCAGCCACCATCATGTCCATCCCAAGTCCACG
Source organism: Bidens hawaiensis (assembly GCF_021521415.1). NCBI lineage: Eukaryota > Viridiplantae > Streptophyta > Magnoliopsida > Asterales > Asteraceae > Bidens > Bidens hawaiensis. The sequence goes on along the minus strand of NW_027498456.1, from coordinate 32,674 downwards.
TCTCCATCAAGTCCATTATTACAGGTAAATTCGAGCCAAATCAAGCCGAGCCGAGCCGAGCCGGCTCTATTTAAAACCGAGCCGAGCTTGAGCTCACATTTTTAGCTCGATTAAGATTTGAGCTCGAGCCGAGCCAGCTCGAATTGGCCCTGGCTTGGGCTCAGCTCGGCTCGTGAACAGGCCTAGCAACATTGTTAATCAGTTCCATAATGTGTATTGTTTTACCCACGCTAGCTCTCCTGAATAGTCTGATTTTTCCTCCACTACGATAAGGGGCTAAAAGATCTGTTACTTTAATTTCGGTTTTAAAAATAGATAGCTTTTTTATCTAATGTATAAAGGCATACACAAATCTATAAATAGGGACTCTATAGGCCTTCACAGTTCACACATTACACCTCTTCACAGTTCACACATTACACCTCGTAGAACATACATATCTCGTTTGCACGTTGACGTCAAAAAGGAAATTCATAATAACAAGTGCTACAATGTAACTTGTGGATTTACGTTCTTCAGTTATTCTTAGAACATAATGTGATATAAACTCACATATATTTTTATAAAGGAGTTACTAAGAAATATTGTACACGTTTTTGAGTTAATTAACTAAAGTAGTAAACTTTAAAAAGAACCACTATTAAACTCGAGATTGAAGAATTTAATAAAATAATGAATGAATCTAAACTAACACATGTTAGTACTAAAGGTGAAGCCCATATAGTGAATGTCTTCAAGAGGATATTAGCAAAAGATTTTGATGTATTTCTTCAGCCTGCTACAATGCCAAAATCATGTACTTAGAAGCCATCTCTAGCCGTTAATGTTAATGAAGGCATGAACCCAACAGTATAATTCTCTTCTTGATTAATTATAGTAGAAGGTTAGATTCGTGTTCAAACGTTCTTTATATGTTAGTTTGAGCTCATACTCTTTTTAAAAGATGGTATATGCTGTCTATTAAAAACTGCATGTAGCAACTATGTGCTTATATAACTTTGCAAGTTTTATTGAAACTATTTGGGTCAAAATGGGTTATTCTAAAAATGTATCAAGGTGGTTATGACCATTTTAAAAAGATATCAATTTGCTTTGTTTGGTTCAACATATAATTTATAAAAGTATCACTTTGGCTTGGGCAAATTGGGTTCAAGTTGATTCAGGCTTTAAGCAAAATGAGTTTTGGTCAAAACATGTCGTTTTAGGCATGCATCAATATAGTTTGGGTCAAAACAAATCTTTAAAAAATATAAATTTTGTTCGGGTTGAAATGTGGTCCGGCCAAAATGGAGTCGAGCCAAATGAGTTGGTTCTAGAAATAATATACAAAATCCGGTTCAACCAAATTCAAGTTTTGGAAAAATTTTCGCCTATTTGTTTGTGATAAGTGTTGAGTGAATATAATGTGTATAATTGGCCTCCATTATATAAGAAGTGTTGGTTGCATACCTACACATCTTGCCACCTCTAATTTGATTTTGAATTACAGTGCCTTTTGAGTTTCAAACTTGTTATCAAGTACCTTCTTCCAGAACATCTTATTTTACAATTTTACATCATAACAAAGGTCAGATTTTGACATTTTACATCATTAACTTTTGTTTGTAGGATGAGTCAAGTTCAGTATGTATGTTAGCAAATTATCGGAGACTTCATTCGCAGCCACTGAACATGCAACAGGAAAGATGGGAAGTAATGAAACCATTCCTAAGCCTGGTTTAATGGTTATAAATTTTATAATCGCAACATTTTTGTATAGCCTAGATACAGACTTTTGTTTATCCTTTGCACATGATTATTGTATATTTCAACCTTTGTACATGTGTTACGCATAGTGGCCTATTGTATTTCGTATTATAAAGAGTTACAAGATGATTCGACCTTAAAGTTATCTTAGATAGTAATGAAAATATTGCAAATACAACATCAAATGTTGTATATTAAGAAGTGTTTAGAAATTTATAATAATTTTCTAAATATTTTTTCATCTTCAATGTCATATGTTGACATTTAAGTTATTTGTTTACATATTTCTTTGATTTTTAAAACTTCATAGATTATATATATCAATATGTTTTATAAATAATTTTTTTAACCAGTGTATCACACGGGCATATAGACCAGTATTAATAATATGTTATAAACTAAGTTTTAGAAAGCTTCGGTTCACGAAGCTGAAATGATTATTTCAGGTACCGTAATGAACTTAAATCGAATGATTTGTATACTCGTATATATAGTTAATTAAGTGTGAGTCGTTTTTGTAGGTTTATAAAAAATCCTCCACCAATTCATTCGTAACAAATCGGTGACAGTTTCCCAAATCCCGTTAAAAAAACTCCGGATCCAAGGGGTGGTGTTCCTGATCGCGTCAAGCTTTCCTGTCTCTAACCCGGCTCCACTGCATGCCCTCTAATTAATCAAAGTCAATGTTAAGATATATAAAAAAGAAAAAAAGAAAAAGAAAAAATCCTAAACCACAAGAACTATTCTTGTAACAGAAATATAAAAAAGAAAAACGAAAAAGAAAAAAACTTAAACCACAAGAACTATTCTTGTAATTACAAAATGTATATGTCATACAAAAAGATCCCAAATATTTCCTACATATACAAACCCTAAAAACAATACATGGTTTTTATGTCTTTCTCTATGGAAGACGAAGGTATGTATAATATGCTCATCCATAAGATACAAACCGTAAAACAATAAACAGGAATTAAACATACTCTTATAAATTGTTTTTGTTTGAGCATTAATCAAGATATCTGCGATCAGTTATGGATTCAGGATTTCTCATATGTGAGGTGTGGATCCGGATAAACGGGTCAGTTCAAAATGTAATAAATTTGTAAAAGTACTACCCCACCTATTGTGAATCTATGGTTCAATAATGAAATTGAAGTTCAGTTTTTTTATAAAGTGGCCCCACTTAATGAGTAAAGTGTCCCAATTGTTAGTTATATGACCAAAGTGCCCCTTAAGTTGATAGTTACGTGTAGAGGTGGGTAGATAACCGATTAACTGAATCGAAATCCAACTGGTTTGAAATCGATTATGTAGAAACCGGTTTGAAACTGATTGAAATTGTTGATTCGGAACTGGTTTATAATTTTCTCCGCCAAAACCGGTTCCAAACTCGTTGACTGAACCAAAACCGGCTAAAATTAGGCAAAAACCGATCAAACCGGAGCCGAAACCGATCGTAAAACTGGGAAACCGATCATATACCTGTTTTGATATTTGTTGACCAAACCAGAGGCGGACCTAGGTATAGCCGACGGGGGTCGGCCGACCCTTGTAAAAAAAATAATTAGTACTATATATGCGTTAAAATCGTTGTCGACCCCTGTGAAATTTTGACACCGACCCCTGTAAATCTATTACAAAGCCACACTAAAACATTTGACGGCAAGCTTTAAAAGTTGATGACGCAAGCTTTGCCGGAGTTTGGCGTTGGAGATGCCGGTTTATGGGATTAGGTGAGGAAGGAGAATGGTAAATAATACATACAAATATAGTGAAAAGATCCAATACACTAATCCTTAACGTACATTAACATACGCGAATCCCGTTTTTCACAAATCGATCCATGAAATCACATCCCAACATCTTAGAATCGTCAATACATATCCAATTAATCATTGGTTAACCGAAAAAAACAGTTTTGGATCGTTAATCGATCAATTTTTGACTTTTTTCACGAAGACCGTTTTTTGAGCGTTTTAGGTTTTTGGTTGAGCGTTTAAGTTTTTGTGAGCGTTTTAGGTTTTTGCGTTTATTTTTTGCCTTTGAGCTTCTCGCGTACCTCTCGTACGTTAGGCATTAGCGTACAGTATCTCTACCATACAAATATAATAATAAAAAATAGAAAGAGGCAGAGTAGGTGTGTGCTTTTTACGATTACTATTTTTCCGTCTTTTAATATAATTTTAGTTAACTTTTTTCTTTTCATTCAACGTGAATTTCTTTCTTTTGGTTTATTATTTACTTTCTTTTTTTTAGCTCATTTAGTTGCATATAGCCATATATAGCTTAAATGATGTTTTTTTGTTTGCTAATTTTTTTATATACATTAACTCGTGTTATTTATTAAGTGTAGTGTTATTTATCACGTGTGAGAATGAATTTTGTTAACGTGTAGTTTAATGAATATAAATATCATTATACGAATTCTCAAAATTTGTTGCTAGATAATATAACTTTTTAAACAAAAATAAAAATATATAAATTAACTTACAAAGTATAAAAAAATATACATTTTGTTAAAGTACATAAGCTGATTTATTAATCGGTATATATATTTCTTCAAATCTATAAAACAAAAAAATATATATAAGAAAGTTAACATTTATAGCTTAAGTAGCCAAAATCCCAACCAAAATTGAAGCACTAGAATAACCATTTACTCTTGAAGTTATTGTGAGCTTAATTTGACCCAACCAGTTTTGAAATATGTTTTTCTCATTGAAATATGTGACTATTATGTGTCGAACCGACCCAACCCGACCTAACCCGATCCAAGTCGGCTGAAATGTTTTAATATTAATATACGGCGATATATAATTTACCAAAAAATTTCCGACCCCTGTGTAAAATATTTCTGGATTCGCCACTGGACCAAACCTAACCAGTTTCAACCCAAAACCGGTTTGTGCACCTCTAGTTGCATGACCATAGTGCCCCCCCCCCCCCCCCCACTTGATAGTTATATGACCAAATTACCCTCAAGTTGGTCTAAATCTAAAACAAGATATGAATGATTTGTGGATCCTAGGTTCCCTCCCTAATTGTAAGCTGAATTTGTTAATGTCAACAATCTTAATTTTAAATGGTTTAGTTTTTCTATCCAAAAAGGACTGACGACGCAACATGTTGTCCGCTTGTCTTCTGTATTGATGATTTGATGTAAACACTACGTTTTAATGAAATATTTACACGTACACAGGTAGAAAAGCTCAAGTGAAAGGGAAGCGCCCTTGCGTTAAGACTCAAAGCTCTGCATCAGCAGCTACTGGTAACTACTCGTTTGATTGGCTATAAAACATATTAAGATATCGGTATACAACACACTTGTAAAAGAGTTTTTGGTTGAGCATTAATCAAGATACGCACAATCTTAATACGTACATAGGTAGAAAGGCACAAGTGAAAAGGAAACTATTCGTTTAGTCTGGTTGGGTTAGAAAACATGTTAAAAAGAAGTATGTTGTTATAAAAACTGATTCGACTATAGAGGACAAACGGGTAGCAGATTCCTTGTGTATTAATATAATTAACCATTGTACGTATGCAGGTAGAAAAGCTCGAGTGAAAGGAAAGCGCAGCCGCCCTTGTGTTGAGAATCCAAGCTCTGCATCAGCAGCAGCAACTACTGGTAACTTCTCGTTTGGTCGAGTTGCAAATCATATTATTAAGATATATATAGATTATTTGATGTGTAACATCATTTTCCATACAGTGATAGAGGATGAAGAAGATTTTGTAATCCCCATTGAGATTCAAAGAGCTGAATTAGCACTTGCTGGTAACCACTGCATATTAATATGGAAAATGCAATGAGTAACTAACTAACTAACTAACTATATATATATATATATATATATATATATATATATATATATATAAACATTTATCATGTTCTTGTTTAACAATATATTTATGATGCATTATTAGGTAACATGGCTCCAAGGAGCCCCTATTATGTGGATTAATCAGAATATCTGCCTGGTACAGGTACCACTCGATGCTTAAACTTGATGGAGTTTGGTGTTCTTAGCTAAAAAGAAAGGAAATGAGGGTGCCATTAGTCTTGTGTAGGCTTGTAAACGAACCGAACGTTCATGAACTGTTCGGCAGGAAGTTCGTTTATTTAAATAAATGAACGAACATGAACACACGTTTTGTTCGTGTCATTTATGTTCCTTGGTAGTTATATTTATATAAATATAAACAGAAAATGGGCTCGTTTAAATTATATATATGTACACACACATATGTTTGGTTAATTTTTATTGAAAAATATAAGTCTTAGTGATCTTCACTAAAGTTTGTATTCGCGAAGGAATATGTTTGATCATTTATGTTCATGAACTGTTTGGTTAAGTGTCAGACGAACAAACATGAACGAATACGAACATGCCCATTTTTTTAATGAACGACCACGAACAAAAGAAATTTGTTTGACTATATGTTCGTTTGGTTCATTTGCATGTCTACTATTGTAAAAAGTGAAGAAAAAACTTAATAAATGGCAATGATCAGATATTAGGTACGAGCTACACTGGGAGGATGGTAAAGTGGCTAAAAAAGTACCGAGATGGGCTCGGGAGCATAGGCACCTGTGCCTCAAGTATCTGGAAGCAGCTAAGTCTCTGAAGGAGGAGGAAGAGGTAATGGAATTGGTACCAGGTATGGAACACGAACTCACACACGAACACGTTAATTTGGCTAGCACCCAAACACGAATATTATTATCGAGAAACTTCACAAAACTCAGTTACAATCTCTAACCCCAAAGCACGGGTATTTAAAATCTATACTATCACGTTTAGACTACAACTAGGATTGCTAAATAATAGGACATAATAATTATACTAACAATTAAATCTAAGCACATTTAATTATCTATAATTATCCACTTCTTAAATCTTGTTACTTAACCTTGCACGCCAACTAATGCCCTTAAACCGAAATTCCCAACAATCACCCCCGAAATTTCGAACTTGAAACCAACAAGTCTTCAACTCCAAGTAATTCCCGCATCTCCTTGAATTTGATTATCCCAAAAGCCTTAGGTGCTGTTTGTTTTTCCTCAGAAGCACTTCTCCACCTCTTTTGTCTGCACTGAGAAGAGGGCGCGCAGACATGGGCTCTGCAGTGTGTTTGTTTTTTCGAAGACGTTTCATTAAAAAACGTCTGCGCGCCCTCTTCTCCCAGAAGTGTTAGTATTGCTACTTCTCACCTCTTCTAACCCAATTTCTTTCCATCATTCTTCTTATTCCATCAGAACTCCCAAACCCTAATCCCCTCCTCTCTCCACTGCCGCCCAACTCCCCCACCAAACCCCGTCGCTCCACTGCCGCCCTACTCCCCCACCGCTGCAACCCCGTCGCTCCACTGCTTCAGCGCCGCCGCCCCACCGCTGCAACCCTGCCGCCGCCTTTCTACCTCCTCTGGTGCATTCCGACTGTATTCATACAGTAAGGACCAAATAGAAACATATAATAATAATAATAATAATAATAATAATAATAATAATAATAATAATAATAATTGTTTCTTCCAGTGCTGAATTGGAAGAAGTCAACGTCATCTTCTTCTTCATTGACTTACCGGAACACAGTACCTGATGGAGATTGAATGCTTATTAATTGATTTATAGTTTATGTATTGATTTGTTATTCTTTTGATTCAGATTGAAGTAGTTTAATAATGTTGTTGATCAATTAATATGTATGTTTCACTCATGCCATTGCTAATTTGCTAACAAAAGAGAAATTATTATTATCAGCTTATTTTAGCAGTCTGCAGATGTTAAAAAACAAACAATCTTCTTGTTACAGACTGCAGAGTTTTGGTCCACCTCTTCTGCTACAGATGTTGGCAGATGTGGTTTCGCAGTCTTCTGACATTTTACCTCTGAAAAACAAACAGCACCTTAGTCAAGATATCGACACATTGTTTAACACCACTAACATGCTCGACACTTATTTCTTCACGATTAACACATTATCGATGTAGTGAAACCGAGATTTAATGTGTTTGGTCCTTCCATGGAAAATCGGATTCTTCACGAATGCTATCGCTGATGTATTATCGATATGTAACACCACTGCTTGAATTTCCTTGTCGAATAACTAACTTATCAAGTCCCTTAGCCAAACCGCCTGACACGCGGCTGCGCTTGCCGCCATGTACGCTGCTTCACATGATGAGAGTGCAACAATACTTTGCTTCTGAGAACACCAAGTAATTGGTGAAGACCCAAGATAAAATACATGCCCTGTAGTGCTGTTTCCATCATCTTGGTCAATGTTATGGCTACTATCACTATAACCAAGTAACACGTTTTTCCCACGAGTGTAATAAATACCAAAACCGAGAGTACCTTGAATATAACGAAGAATTTGCTTTATGAGAGTTGCATGAGATTGCTTAGGGCTTTGCATGTACCGGCTTACGACTCCGACCGAATACGCCAAGTCGGGACGAGTTTGTAAAAGGTACCGAGACACCCGACAATCTTTCGATATCTCGTAGCATCAAAATCTTCTTCATCTTCAAATTTAGAAACTTTTATACTCGGATCCAATGGAATTTGAGCAGGATTGCAAATCTCCATTCCATCTTCAGCAAAAATTTTCTTCGCATACACTTCTTGCTTAATTTTTATTTGATCCTTGCTTTGTGAAACTTCAATTCCGAGATAATAAGTTAGCTTTCCCAAATCCGACATCTCAAAGTTTAAAGCCATATCGCGCTTAAACTCCATTATTAAGTTTAAATTGGAACCCGTCACAATTAAGTCGTCAACGTACACATCGACAATTAAAAGATCGGTTCCAATTTTCTTTCGGTATACCGCTTGTTCTTGTATGAACAGGTGAAACTTCATATTTAACAAAATACCGTTCAACTTTGTATTCCACGCCCTAGGAGCTTGCCTTAAGCCGTACAACGCTTTGGATAATTTGTATAGTTTGTGTTCTTCACCCTTTTTAACAAAACCAAGCGCTTGAGTAACAAAAACCTCTTCTTTTAACTCGCCATGTAGGAACACGGATTTGACTTCGAGATGATGCAATTCCCAACCTCCATTCGCTGCGAGAGATAATAATACAAGAAACGTTTCGAGTCCAGCCACCGGTGCGAAAACCTCGTCAAAATCGACTCCGAGTTGATGAACATAACCCTTTGCATTAACTTTTGAGTTATTACTTTCGAATGTATCTAGAAGATATTGAATCTTTTGCAATGTTTTATTTATTATTGGGATGCGATATTGGTGAAATTCAATTACATATTTTCAAAGATTTGTTTACTATTATTTAAAATTACACTTCGTATTCAGTTTGACTGTTCCGTATAATTATAAAATTTATCTCAAGAGTTGGCAGTCGGTTATTTATAGTTATAAGAGCCACTCAATTGTTCGTGAAAATTATTAAAATATAGCAAGACTATTTCAAGAGCCACTCAATTGACCGGTCATTTAGGTATTAGATGTTAAATTTTAGGTATAATTATGGCATTGGTCTAAGTCATTAAGCTCTATATATTGAGCTCTCAATCAATAATCTTAAATTAATAAAACATCATACTCTCAATCAATACTCTTAAACTAACAAAACATTATACTCTGAAATTACCTGGTGCTTGTTATTCATTCATTTAGTCTGAAATTGAAGATGTATAACGATCGTTATTATATCCACAAATTTGTATCTTTCTTCTTTGTTACGATACCGAGTACGACGGTGCATGCCGTTGTAATAAATATTAAAACTAAAGGTGCCAAGGGTGATGGAACTACCGATGACAGTGCGGTAAGAATGACATGCATATTATTACATGTTTATGTTCATGTATCACGGTACCACTGGCATTTGGCATTTTTTAAATCTGAGCATGTTGTATTCTTCCATGCTTCTTGGCCTCGGCCATCAAAAGTACCGCCCGTCATAGTAAATTTATCAACATTCTTGATGTAGATCCAGTTTTCCAACTTGAACTTGGCAAGCTCTGCCGGCGCCTTTATGATGTCTCCTTTTCCATTAATCTCAACCGGAACCTTGTATGGACTGGTCAACTCTACAACAAGTGACATGTATGTACCTGGTGGAATCAACAAGGAGCTCAGTGGTGATGCATCACATGTTTCTCTCATGCTCTCATTATAGCCTAAAATTCAATTCGCACAACAATTGTAAACAATAAATAATATAAAATTAGTAACAATTTTATAAAATTACCGTGATGCATGAACATAAACATGTAACAATATGCATATCATTCTTACCGCACTGTCATCGGTAGTTCCATCACCCTTGGCACCTTTGGTTTTAATATTTATTACAACGGCATGCACCGTCGTACTTCGTATCGTAACAAAGAAGAAAGATACAAATTTGTGGATATAATAACGATCGTTATACATCTTCAATTTCAGACTAAATGAATGAATAACAAGCACCGGGTAATTTCAGAGTATGATGTTTTGTTAGTTTAAGAGTATTGATTGAGAGTATGATGTTTTATTAATTTAAGATTATTGATTGGGAGCTCATTATATAGGGCTTAATGACTTAGGCCAATGCCATAATTATACCTAAAATTTAACATCTTATACCTAAATGACCGGTCAATTGAGTGGCTCTTGAAATAGCCTTGCTATATTTTAATAATTTTCTCGGACAATTGAGTGGCTCATATAACTCTAAATAACCGGTTGCCAACCTCTTGAGATAAATTTTATAATTATACGGAACAATCAAACTGAATACGAAGTGTAATTTTAAATAATAGTAAACAAATTTTTGTAAAAAATGTAATTGAATTTCATCAATATCTCATACCAATAATAAATAAAACATTGCAAAAGATTCAATATCTTCTAGATTCATTTGAAGTAATAACTCAAAATTTAGTAAAAACAAGATAATCTTCTAGCCGCATTTCTTCTGGTTTTTCTTTTTGATTTTAAATTCGTTAATCGCTAAAGCATTCGAGACGCTTTGCCCTTGAAGCTTCTTAACCACACTAGACATACCCTTGATGGTTTAAGGGTTTTAGTATGTTATGTTAGATAATGGTGGGTATGGTTTCAGTATGTTTTGATGGATAATTTTTCACTCAGGTTGTGCAACTTTGTGGTTTGTAGAAAACACATCGTTGGTGCTGTTTTGTTAGTAGATGGATGTTGCAATTGAAACTGTAGATAGATTAAATTATCATCATAGATACCCAAATGAGAAGATAGTGATAAAAAAATATGAGTGTATACATATGAATGCACAAATGTATTTGATATGATATAGTAAGGACAATTGAATGCGTGTCAAAAAATTATATGCCTAAAAAGTGAAAATAAGAAACAACCACCTATACATAGAGTATCTCCAACAATTATGAAAATAACACACAACCAAGAAGGCATAAATGTATTTGACTAAATATGATATAGTAAGGACAATCGAATATGTGTCAAAAACTTATATGAATAAAAAGTGTAAATAAGAAACAACCACCTATTCATAAAGAATCTCCAACCATTTTGAAAATATCACACAACCAAAAATCCTTAAGTATTCATAAATATCCAATCATCGATACTATTAGCCCGTGTCTGATGCGAAAAAAGTAAGCATGAATCAATCAAACCATATTAAAGTGTTTTGAGAAAAACAAAGGAAATATTAAAAAAAAAAATAGACAAGTAGGCTATTCTTCCATATTTACATTATGTGACGAGCTCGGTCCGTATTCTGAAGTGTTCTCGGTGATATGGTACTTTTGATGGTTACAGGAGTCATGATGTAACATCCCGTTTTCTCGTTTCGGTTAATAAAATAAAATATGAGTTATTATGAGTCGGCCTTGTGTTGGGTTAAGTAATATGGGTAATGGACTTGGGTTAATAAAGAAAGGACGAAAGACCATGGGCTTAAGCCCATGACCCATAGTATAAATACCATAAATATCCATTTATTTATGACAAAATGGAAAAAGACGTCCTTTATGCTTGCACGGTTTTTCAATGGTTGTCCTTTGGCAAACGTAATGACAGAAAACATCCTTTGTGTTCAAAAAAACTTGCACGGTTCGTCCTTTTCACTAACGAGGGTTAGTTTTTCTCGTGAAAACCAGTCATGTACACCTCATGTGAGGGAAATTTAGTCTTTTTACCCCCTTGGGGGTTATTTGTGTAATTGACTTAAAATTTTGGTCTTTGAGTAAATATATATTTTTCTCTTTTTAATCCTCATCTTTACCCCAAGCATTCATAAACACCCACCACCCACCATCACTATCAGCCACCATCATCATCATTTCACACGCCAGGCTCCGACATGCCGTCGGCATTTTCCGGCCACTATTCCAAAACCACCGTCGGCACTTTCCGGCGACTATTCCAAGACAAAATGACAAATCCATCCACTATTCCACTCTCTTCCTTTCTCCCTTTCTCTTTCTTTCTCTCTCATCCAAAACCAACGTCACCAACCAACCACTATCACCATCTTGACCTCAACCACTGTCACCCACATCTGCTACCATCCGCCAAAACCGCACCTCCACACATGACCAACAACTGCATCTCAGAAAATCGGCTGCCACCACCGCACCTCCATAAATTAGAAGAATCAAGATTAAATCTGAAAAATTAGACGATTCATAATATTAGATCTGAGAAACTAGACGCTTATCAATCGTTCAGTCATTGATCCCCAGGTCGAAAAACTGGTTGTGATGGTGATGATGATGTAGATGACCTGGAGGGGATCACAACGGCTCAGGAAGCGTGGTGGTGGCGGCGATTAACTGGGTTTCTCCGGTGGAGGCGCATACCAAATCATACTGATATACATCTATTTATAGATCTCGAATCCCTTGTAAAGTTATGTTATTTAATGTTTAGAGTTCGGTTTAGTTCGTGTTTCGTTCATCTTTTATTAATTCAAGTCTTGAGTCAAGTTTATTTATATATATCATGTTTTAACTCGTTTGATGTCTTGCATGTTAAGCTCTAATTCTTTCTATCATTTCATAAGAAGTTTAAGTTCGTTTTGCTCGTTAATGATTACATGATTATTCCACTTAGTGTTTTGATTCGTTTTCATGTAGATGGTGGTTTGAGAGTCAAGGAAAAGAAGGCCTAGAAGCTTCCTATCGTTGCTTGGAGTTCAAGAAAGAAATTTATCAATATTTAACAAGATTAATCAAGAAATAAAAAAAAGAAAATTCGCATCCCTTCCTGGCACACGCTGCGCCGCACGACGGGGGAGGCCAAGCCCGGTCGCGCGACGCCTAGGGCTCCCAGATCATCAAACTTTGCAAGTTATTGGCCCAGCTCGTTTATATAAAGAATGGTTATAAACCTCAACGATTGAACAACTATTCTCAGCCGTTTTTGTGAGAGAAACCAAAGATTTGAAGGAGCTTTAAAGCTAGGAATCGAAGAGGATCAAGAAGGCTTTTACGGAGGTGTTTAAGGATCAATTACCAAGGGTTTTATCGCTCTAACTTTAATTCCTTGTTCATTATTGTGTCTTTCTTCTTTGTTTATTGTTTGGGATTGTTTTTAATAATGATTCTAGGCTTGACTTCATGTCTACCTAGGTTTGATGAACATGTTTGATGTTTGATTCTTACTTTGGACAATTGTTTTGATTATGGATTTCGTTATTTAATAGTAAAGACTTGATTTTGCTTTTATGATGTATTTGAATATTTGTTATCTTGATTGATTGTTAACTATTGCTTCACATAAATCTTTTATCTCTTGATTGTGTTCTTTAGATTTAGGGTTTATGTTTAATCATTACTTGATGTTTTGATTATTATGGTTGAATAGGCCTATTAGATCATAAAAGTTAGTTGATAGTTGGTTAGGATTTTGAATGTTCTGCTAAATTCCAATAGCTGTAAGGTGAGGAGTTGTTCATGTGTCTTGGTCAATCGCATGCTAGGATAGATTAGTGACAATATTCTTGCTTATTGCGTTGATCCTTGTTCATGATGTCATAATAAGTTTATCTAGTTATTTAGGGTTTAGTGTTTCGTAAGATTGTTTGCTTTAGATACTATTAATTAACCCTAATTGATGATTGTGAAGAAATCAATCTAACTGATTGCTTAATAATCTAATATTCATTCTTTAGGATTTTACTTGATGCGATTGAGGGTCCTTTAGGGTTTGTTAGATGAATACGTTTAGAAATCAGTTTCCATATCGTGTTATTTGTCCATTGCTTGATGATTGTTGATGCATGGGATTCTTACCTAGGTAGATTCCTTCTATTATCAGTTTCGATCTTGTGATTAATTGTTTGTTTTCTAGTTTACTTGTTCATTTATTTTCTTAGTTAAATATTAGTTTAAAAAGCCCCTTTAAATCATAATAATAAATAGTCGTGTTGTAAGTTAAGTCTAATTAGTTAATTAATGTAATTTATAGAGTCATGTGGGTTCGATATTCCGGACTTACTTAGCTTTAGTACAATTGATCGGATCACTTGCCGGTGTTTTGTGTAGTTGAGTCTTAAGTCTAGTTTTTATTACTTGATTAATTTAGTTAATATTTAATTGACCGTTTTTAGCACATCACATACCCAGATATATATGGAATGGTGGCAGCGTTAATTAAGTGGTGTGGTTTAAACACAGAAAGAGAAAGAGAGAGAGAGGGAAGGAGGGAGGGAGAGAGAAAAAGAAAGAGAGAGAGAGAGAGTCTTTTACATATATATCTGTTTTATTTTTAGTTATTAAATCTATTTATAAATCTATAAATATACCCTCATGTGCATTGCACATGACCAAATTTAACGAAAATACTTAACTGGTTTAGGGTCAAAGAACAAAACATGATAAAGTTTTCAAATATAAAGGATGTTTTCTGTCATTTCATTTGCCAAATGACGTCCATTGAAAAACTATGCAAACATAAAGGACGTCTTTTGACATTTTATCTTTATTTATTCATTCTCATCCATTCCATACACTACCCAAAACACACACTTAAGCTCTCTCTCATATTTCCCTCCTTCCCTAACTGAAACCAAGAAGAAGAAGTGATCCCAATCCGAGGTAATGATAGTATGATATTATATGGATCCAAACCCGCTAGATCTAGTCGTGAAACGATGAACCGACACCCTCAACCGTTAAAGTCATGAGATCCGGATAGAATCAGGTATAAACCAATCAAAGATTAGCTTAGGGGTCACCCTAACTCGGATCTGGATCGAACGGGGCGAAAAACTGTGTGAAAATACGTTTTTCCGGCACGGCGGCACCAGAAAGGCGGCGCGAGCATTTAAGGGTGTCAGAGAATGTTTCTGACATTTTCTGACCTAACCCTAATTCGCTAACGGAGGAATAGTGAATTAACAACAATTTGTTATGTCAATTCGTTAAGGAAGAATAAAGAATTAGCTTCATTCATTAAGCAATTTGTTATGATCATTCGTTATAAAGACCAATTCGTTACAAAGGGTCATTCGTTATATAGGTCAATTCTTTATAAGGGTCAGTTCATTATAAAGGCTAACTCGTTATGAAAGAACGCATTCGTTAGAAGGTAACAAATGGGCCCCATTCGTTAAGGAACTGATAACGAATTTGAGAAACTGGATAACGAATTAAACTTTGAAAGAATGACAGAAAGGTTCCTGGACTTAGAAAAGAATGATTTAATTACATAAGAAGCCCTTGGACTTTATCAATTGACGAAAGATACCTTAAGATTGATTTAATTACATAAGAAGCCCTTGGACTTTATTTTTCATCGTGCCGGAGCCTGTAGACCTCACTTGCGAATTAGTTCACTGCCGTCACACCAATTCCTCTTCCACCTCCTCCCTTCAAAATTCAAATCCTAACCCTAACCTACATTTATAACCCCCCCCCCCCACTTTACATATAAAAAAACATCCGCTGCAGATCTGGAAGCTCCAGACCGTCGCTCCGTTAGCATACTTGAAATCAGCAACCAAACCA
The DNA here is from genome assembly GCF_021521415.1 of Bidens hawaiensis. Lineage (NCBI taxonomy): Eukaryota > Viridiplantae > Streptophyta > Magnoliopsida > Asterales > Asteraceae > Bidens > Bidens hawaiensis. Next base: position 16,954 of record NW_027498456.1, on the reverse strand, counting down.
CTGTTGCGCCTTACCAAAACGTCGCTCCGTTGATGCTCTCATCTTCGACGACTATGACCGCAACAGATCTGAAAGCTCCGGCCACTGCCGCTGCCAAACATTTGCATAATCGATTATCTAAATCGATGTGTTTGTATGTGGTTTTTGTTAATTTTAATAGTGTTGCGTAAATCCGTGACTGGTGTGTTCGATTTGGGGCTGGTTCTCTGTCATAGACCTTTGACGGAAAACCGATCAAGCTCACGATCACAAACACATTGGAGGTTGCAGATTGTTTTGGTTTTGACGAAGGATAAAGGGTCTGTTATACAGAAGCCATTCTTTTTAATAGGCTATTTTGAAAATGGTTCCAAAAACAATTTTAATTAGGCCATTATCTTATAAGAAAACAAAAAGATAAAAAAAATAACGAAATTACCAATTTAACCCTGATTTAACGGGCAAAATTAGACGGGGTTAGAGAAAAGTACTAAAATTGCAAGTTTTTTTGAAACTGAGGTAACAATTTGCACAAAATAAAAAATATGTACTAAAGTCGCGTAGTTGACCAAACATCGTGACTAAAATGGCACTTAAGTGGTAGTTTTGGTGGGATGTTAAACCGGAGGTATGGGTTCAATCCCGGCATTTACATAGATTTGGATGATTATTTTAAATTGAATTAAAGGCTTAGGGGTAAAAACGTAATTTCAACATTTTTTAACAGGTCAACGCTTGGTCAACTGACAGAATGAGGAAAAAAAGCCCGTCGGAGATATATAATGGCACAACATGCGCAAAATAGTTTTCAGTGGTCTATCGTGCTCCCGCCGATCCCAAGGAGGCAAATGACAATTTTCTCTGTTCCAAATTACAAAGCTATAATTTTCTTGGTAACAAGTCAATCTTGTAATGTTGTTTGGTTTGTAAACCCATCGACATTAAGATATAATGATTGGTATAGTATGCCTTTTAACAGCTATGAGTTTTAATAAACATAAATACCTAGTGATCTGGTACAAGGGAGACCGGACTTTGATATTGTATAACGATTCTCTAACAACAAAAAAACGCACGTTTTGTCATTACATATTGGCAGAATAACGACGATGGAGTACATTCACAATCCTTATCAAGAAAACGGTAACAAAAATACCTAGTGATCAAGGTAACCACCGCGTTGATTCAACCCACCTTTTTTAACTGCTGATATCATTATTGAACAAAAAAATATCTAGACTAGCAAGAGACTAGACTAGACAAAACAAAACACTCAGATACAATTCACCAAATTACAAAGCCACCAAACCATGATCTATGTATGAGCATGAAAAATAATAACACCAACAAAACTCGTTTTTTTAAACTTCCTAAGGACTCAACTCATAACTTGTTTTGTATTCTAATTTTTTCCAAATCTATATAGCTATAGCTAACTATATGTATCAACTAATGAAATAAATAAAAATATTTGTATTGTAGATAAAAATGGATATATAAGTCATGCATAGTTAGAATATCAAGTTTGACTGAGTGTCTGACAGTGTGAGAAATCCGTTATACAAAAAGAACTAATCTTTAACTTTCTTGTTTAATTAACGTTAGTCAGTAATGTGGGTTGGCTTTTAGCATCATAGTTGTCTATCAAGTTATATGTATGTATGCATGTATGTACGTACGTATGTATATTTGGTGATCACAATTGTAAACGCCGAGTTCTTGATGTTTGATGGATTGAATAATGTTGGCCCGTTAGCTTTCAAGTGTCTCTTTCATACATCGTGCCCTCTCTTTCAGGTTAATCAGCAATCAAAGATCTAGACTCGTGTTACTTTCGGGTCTGTTAATATAATCCCAACAGTAAGACGTGCACGTAGGTTATTTGGAAAAGAAAGTTATAGGGGCCATCGATTTAATGTTGATTTGAAAAGAAAACAAAATGTGAAAATGTTACATGTAGTTTTGAAAAAGTATGCATTTACTACTATATTTATTACAATTTATTATTCCACAACTATTATTTTTTCACGTTTCTTCAATTAGTATGATCTCATTCATTCAATCAAATAAGTTATTAGCATATCCTATATATTGTGTTGTTTTGTCATGTTACTTGTTAGTTAAAATGCAAATGAAAGTGTAGAAGTTGAAGTATTTGATTGTTTTTTCTAATATTTATTTACCTTTTAGCTTTTATTAAATGATTAAATTCCAGTCAAAAGCACTTACCGGGAGCACATTACTCACAAAAATCTCTTTCATCACGCCGTGGCAAAACTTGGACTAAGTCATATGAGTAATCGAAGTCACTGAGGGGTGGCAAAACTCAATTCCGATAAAAAAATTTCAGTTGAAACTGCTAATATTTACACTACGAAGCGAAAAAATAGTGGTGACCGGGGACACCCATGCACCTCTTATCCTATGCCCCTGTCATTGCGGCAATAGTAGAAATATTTTGTCACGGTAGTAGTAATAGTAATAATATATTGAAATGCAATTCATTAGATTTTATATAATTATTTAACTTCTTGTACTATCTCCATACTTAAAAAAAGTAGTTATTTAGCATATCATCTTTTAACTTTTTTTTCCCGTTGGTATTTCTCTTCCCCTTATTATGTCAAATAAAAATATTTAAATTTATTTGTTTTTTTCTTAATTTTCTATTTTTATTACTGCTATTTGGACTAAAGATACCATACACCTAGTTATTTGCAACTCTTTTTTTGAATTATTATTTTTGCTTGTTGGGCAGATGTACTTGATGTGTCATACTCCAATAATGTCTTCATAAAGCCTTCATTTATTGGATCACTTTGTTTTTACACCATTCATATAATGTTCTTCTTTTCAAACATTGAAATTTGATTTTTGAAGCTATTTCTTTTATCCTTCATTTTTCATTTAGTGTTACCTCAACAACATATCATTACCTTATCATCATTCATTCAATCATTCCTACCATTCAACTCTATAATTAAAAAAATTACACCTAGACGCCAGGTACTCACCAACTAAGCCATGCACTTAGAGAATAATTCTCAAGTACTCCCCGACTTAAACGAGTATTTACAACTCCCCAGTTAATGACCATACGGCACTACAACCATTATGAAAGTTGTATGATAATTACGATGTTTATATATTACTTATATATTGATTCAAGTACTTTATATATTCAAATACAAGCTCTTGCACAATACAAGTGTACACGAACTAATACCCCGATAATATAATTAAAAATAAGCATGATCTTGTTTGATAAACTCGTGAAATGTTCTTTTCATACGAATCAGCTTTTACGTATAACGATCTTTACAAAAATCAATGTTCTCATGTAACCTTCGAAATGATAATGACCCTCCATGATATGATAGTTTGTTAGTGTTCCTTTAGTATTACATGATTTCAATGTTTGATGTATGATTACATATATCATATTATTGGTTTAACATTGAAAACAACATATTGTAAGACTCATTAAATAAAGGGATATTGGATTTTAATACTCCTAATTTTCCCTTATTAGTAGATAACACTCTCAACTTTCGATTTGTCGTCTACCACTCTCAACTTTCACAATATTTTCTTATACCACTCCCCGTCTAAAGAAACACTAACCTCGTTAATGTTTTGAACTAAAAATGTCATTCAAATTATTTGAAGGGGAAAAACAGAAATTTTAAACACATCGAGATGTTCAAAATTATTATTCTTCAAAATTATTATTAATATCACGGACTCCAAATTCCTCATAAACGCCAATTAAACAAGCCTTTCACGTCCGCCACCACCTTTCTCGCCGGAGAACCTCTAAGCACCGCCGTCTTATCCGTTTCCGGCAACGGAGGCGATGGCGGCGACTCCTTCGCACAATCTTCAGCTAATGCGACGTCATACGGCGGCGAAACCGAAACCTCTGGCGGCGGAGTTAAGGCTTTTCCGGTGAGCTTCCGGTGACTCAGCTTCTTAGGTTTCCAGCCGCTGCGGCAGTTAACCTGTTCATGTTCACCACTGGTAAGATTTTCTTCAAACGCTTCGATAACTTGATGAATTAGCTCACGGTTAGCTGACGTGTCACACCGGAACTAGTAGTTAGTGTAACAGTCGAAGCAATCGCAGTCGAATACTGGAGATTTGTGTACGGCCGGTGACTTATTATTATTATTATTGGATGACCTAGGGTTTGCAGATTTGATAGAACGAGTAATCATGTAGGCTAAGACCTCACGGTCTTCGAGTGAGAGAGTAACAGCTAAGGTGAGGATTGATGCCGGAATAATTTGAATATTCAAAATAAAATTTATGTTTTACCCCCTCAAATAATTTGAATGTCATTTTTAGTTCAAAACATTAACGAGGTTAGTGTTCCTTTAGGCGATGAGTGGTATAAGAAAATATGGTTAAAGTTGGGAGTGGTATGCGACAAATCGAAAGTTGAGAGTGTTATCTACCAATGAGGGAAAATTGGAAGTATTAAAAACCAATATCCTTTTTTTTGTTAGATTTTGAGTTATAATTTTTTAAAGGTTCTATTTTTTATTTTTTGTTGTTATAAATTCTTTTAATCCTTCTTATTTTTTTCTTTATTTATAAAATAACCTTACCCTTACCTATAAAGTTTAAGCATTTAATTATAAAATAACATATAGATGTATAGTTGTTTAAATGTGTTGCAAAATTTTGAAAACCAATGAATATGTATTTCGGAACGTGTTATAAGTCACCAATTTTGAAAAGAGTAACATTTATTGAGTATTGATTTGAATAAATATATGTTAATCCATATAGTCAATCCTAAGTTAATGTATATTTAATTCGTTATGAAATTTAATTTATTAAATATAATATGAATTTTCTTATCAGGTAATTCAAAATTTCATGGGGAAACACGTCGTAAAGAGAGTTTTATTTATTAAATCGTAGTTGGCATCGCGGAGGCTGCGTTTTAGCCCAAAACGTCAGGTGCACCGCCCCACGACGTTTTGGATGAGTTTTAGTTGTGAACGTTGGGTAGAAAGCGTTGAAGTTGGCTCGCTTTTCAAAAAAAGAGTCGTTGGAGAAGGTGTAAATACTGTCGGAGAATATATAGACAACACCGGAGATGGTTCACGTTAGTCGAAAATGTTTCAGTTCTAGAAACAATCATGGAGAGTTTAAGTATACAAAAGGCAGATGTAAATTATCCAAGAGGGTTATAAGTTTTGATGCTATGTTAGTTACGCTATGTGTAATGAAGTGGCTATATATATATAGGGGAGAGTTATTTTGAGAACCATGATGAGTTGTAAGAACTTTAAGAACTCAATATGGATCACACATTTAATTAAATGAGTATGGAATATATGACTGAGAATAAATCTGATTAAAAAATGAATCAGGAGAGAGAATAAGTATTTTTGATTATTACACAAGTTTAACTGTTAGTTACACATACGTAATAAGTCGATTAAGTGTGTAAAAAAATACCGTAATTTTTTTTACGTTACTTACACTTATGTATTACATGCGTGTAAAAAAAATTCGAAAAAAAATTGTTACTTTGAGTTCTTTCGAGTTCTTAAAACTCAAAGTGGTTCTCAAAAGAAATCAATCCTATATATATATATATATATATATATATATATATGGTAAGGATCCTAAGAGAACCCTTTGCAAATTGAGAACTTTGAGAACCATTTTGAACCACTAAAAACATATTTAAAAAAATCATAAAAAAAATAACAAAAATTTTAAAAAAGTAAAAAAAACCAAAATTCTTATATTTCATTCCGGTTTCATTATAAAAAATAAAAAATAAATAAAAAAACAAAAAAAAAACATTGTATTATACACATATGTATAATTTTGTTTAATCTTTAGTTACGTAATATACACATATGTACAGTGTCATTTATCTTAAATTATACACATGTGTATAAAAAAATCATGTAAATGTACATATATGTATATATTATACATATGTGTATATAATTTGGCTAAACCGAGTTTTTTTTTATGAAACCGGGATGTTAAAATAAGAATTTTGGTTTTTTTTACTTTTTTCATTTTTGTGTTTTTTTTTATTTTATGATTTTTTTTTTATTTTTGGGTTTTTTGTTTTCTAAAATGGTTCTCATGGTTCTCAATTTCAAAAAAGTTCTCTCATGATCCTAATCATATATATATATATATATATATATATATATATATATATATATATGAGATCTAGAAAGAACTAAATAACTAATAAAGAATTATTTTAACTTAAAAAAACAATATTTTTTGATTTCTTTTTGTTTTCTCATTCTAACAACTTGATATTGTTCCTTAAAAAAATGTTGTAGTGTATATATGCAATAATGTGTGTTTTTTTATATAAAATAGTGTTTTTTTACATATAATACAACACACTTTTGTAAAAGTTAATAAATTATAAATTGATAAAAATAAGCAATCTTAAACAACCAAAGTGGTGAGATATGGACCGCCAATATAGTAGTATTTTACTGTTTGACCGTCAAAGTTTAACAACTAGTACTAGCTCTCTTTAGTTCCCAATGAAATACTATATGTTCATTTTTAATTAAAAAATTAAAAATGAAAAATAGAAAAAAAAATGATTGGTTAATGATTGCTGGAGAGTTTTGAAAAAGATTTTTGACTACATCATTTTTTTTTTCAAAACTCTAAAAAGTTATTCGGAGGTCATGTGACGTAAAACGCTCCTATGAACAGAGTTGTAACTATTCATGGTGTTATATTTAGAACATGATAGATTTAATGGTTAATAAAATAGTGATTACTAATGTTAAAAGTATGAGAGACCAATTGGTCCAGCGGCAGGGCCATAATTTTTCTTATGGGAGGTGATGGCTTGAGTCTACTATCAAACATCTTATTTTGGATTGAGTTGTATGATTTTCTAATGGTTTCCTCATTGGTTGATAGGTTAGGTTATCCTATTCTATTATTCGAGCCAAAGGTGACCCATTTACCATAATGACGCCAGGGTCGGCCATAAGGTGTGACCGGGTGGTCGACGGCCACAGGCCAGATACCTCGTAAGCCTGATTTTTTTTTTGTAAATTATATGTATTTTTATTAAAAAATATATATATTATGTATTTAAACTTAAATGACCATTAGTTTGGTCTAATGGCAAAAGGGTAATATTCCCAACCCAAAGGTTGTGGTATCTACTGTTATGAATCATGTTTAATCTTATTTTTATACCAAAATTTTTTTACACAACTATAACAAAGTAAACTCATATAAAAATTAAATTGTTTAAACCTAACAAATTACTCGTTTTACTTGAAGTCCAAAAAAATTTTCATCTTCAGCCATAATTTTTTTTTTTTTTTTGCTTTATTAGAGTCGGCCTGATGACTCCTAGTTACTAGACCTTTATTATTAAAAAAATACATGTTAAAATACAATACTACAAGCGGAGACGTATTCTATCAATTAAAAAAAATACTATATATCCAATAATATAATGTATAGATTCCCATTTTCAATATAATGATTCCAAATGAGACACCTTAAAAATACCCCTTAGACAGGTCAAATATTCATTAAATGCGGCTATTATTTAATTAGGGAAAATGTTTCCAAATGCGACACTTTAAAAATACCCCTTAGGCTGAGGGGTGTGGAGCGCTAGGAAGGGCGCAAGAGGCCAGACGATCGCGCCCCGGGGCGCGAGCACCACACCACCGAGGCGCGATAGGGGCGCGAGAGGGGCGCGAGAGCGGAAAACGATGCAGGCGCCAGGGGGCTCGCGGGAGCTGTTGCGCGTGAGGGTGCTTGGGGAATGGTGAAAGAGCCGTTGGAGGCTTAAATGTGAATAAAAAAAAAAAAATTTTTTTCCTCTATATATATCACAATATATATCACATATATCCACACCCAAAACCATTCTCACATACCACACCCAAAACCAATATCACATACCACACCCAAAACCCGAAATCACCCCATATTCCAAACCTTTTTTTAAAAACATGGCTGGAAATTGGTGGGTTGAGCTAGTGGCGCCGGACCTTGATGCGGAAGTAGGGCCGAAACGGACTAAAACTAGTTCGTCTGGAGCGTACAGCACTTCCGCCGGGTCGGATTGCCGGGTTGGATTCGACCTAAACGTTGCGGGGGAGGAAACGTCTTCACCGCCGAGGAGGCGGCCATTGAGAAGGGACGCCAGGGGGAAAAAACCGGCTGAGGGGGAAGTCGTAAACATCAACGATCTTGTTGAATCCCTCAATAAATTCAACAAAACCATGGAGGTGGTCTCTATTGACAAAAAGGAAAAAAAAAGAATGAGAGATTTGGACTTCCTTGCAAGAGACTTCAGCCACCTAAATCCGGTGGACCAAATGCTGATGGAAAAACAAAAGGAACGTATCCGGAAGAGGTTGATCGAAGAAGACGAAGCCGAATAATAAGAATAATGTTTTTCTTTAGTACTTTAATTTTTTTTTATATATTAATGTGTTTTTTTAATTAATGTGTGTTTTTTTAAATAATTTCTTGTTTTTTTAATAATACGTTTTTTTAATACATTTATAAAAAAATAAAAAAAATAAACCGCTCGCGCCCCCTCTCGCGCCCTCCACACCATGGCCCGGGGCGCTATCACCACTACCAACACCCATCTTATCAAGTTTCTCTCTCTGCCACACGTCACAATATTATTGGCTGGCGCCCCCACTCACGCCCCCTCTCGCGCCCCCCCACACCCCTCAGCCAATAATATTGTGACGTGTGGCAGAGAGAGAAACTTGATAAGATGGGTGTTGGTTGTGGTGCTCGCGCCCCGGGACATGGTGTGGAGGGGCGCGAGAGGGGGCGCGAGCGGTTTTTTTTATATTTTTTTATAAATGTATTAAAAAAACGTATTATTAAAAAAACTCATAAATTATTTAAAAAACACACATTAATTAAAAAAACACATTAATATCTAAAAAAAAAATTAAAGTACTAAAAAAAACATTATTCTTATTCTTCGGCTTGGTCTTCTTCGATCAACCTCTTCCGGATACGTTCCTTTTGTTTTTCCATCAGCATTTGGTCGACCGGATTTAGGTTACTGAAGTCTCTTGTAAGGAAGTCCAAATCTCTCATTCTTTTTTTTTCCTTTTTGTCATTAGAGACCACCTCCATGGTTTTGTTGAATTTATTGAGGGATTCAACAAGATCGTTGATGTTTACGGCTTCCCCTTCAGCCGGTTTTTTGCCCCTGTCGTCCCTTCCCAATGGCCGCCTCCTCGGCGGTGAAGACGTTTCCTCCCCCGCAACGTTTAGGTCGAATCCAACCCGGCAATCCGACCCGGCGGAAGTGCTATACGCTCCAGACGAACTAGTTTTAGTCCGTTTCGGCCGTACTTCCGCATCAAGGTCCGGCGCCACCAGCTCAACCCACTTAGAACACCTTCTCAACCTCTCCCACACCTTTACACCGTCCCACGTCTTCACCGTCCCATACCTCCGCAGGCACTCCTGTTTCCACTCTTCGACAGTGAAATTATAAACCGCCAAATCGTCACTGCCACTTGGTCTCATACGACCGGCGTTCCTGTTGAACAGATTAGTAAACAAGCCGACAAATTTTCTGATTTCGGTCCACCGACCCGAAATCATATCGGCGTTCCGCTCTGTACTCCCAACGAGCGAATAGAACGTCTCCCTAACCTTTGTCCAAAAGACCTTGCTCTTTTGGTAGTCCGCTGCAAAATGCATAAATAAATTTGTAAGTCATTTAACTTTTTTATTTAACTTTTTTATTAAAAATCATTTTTAAAAACGTTAAAACAATTACCGCAACGCCGATCCTCAGAAATGACTATCCAAGCCCGACACAGGGCTTCCTTCTCATCCGATGACCACGGAGTGGTTTTCCGTTTCGTCCTTCCAGTCGAAGCCGAACCCGACCCGTCCGTTGCAACTTGTTTTTTCCGGTGGACGCGTCTTCTTTGTCCCGCAGCTTCACCTTCTGGTTCTTGTGTCTCCGGAACTACAAAGTTAGGAGACGGTTGTATGTTGGATGGTTGAAAGCCGGATGATTGTTGCGACCCCGAATAAAACATCGCTTGGTCCGGTGCCGACCATAAATCGTCGTAACTGTAATATGAATCTAGGTTTGGGTACCAATTTCCAGCCATGTTTTTAAAAAAAGGTTTGGAAGATGGGGTGATTTTGGGTTTTGGGTGTGGTATGTGATATTGGTATGTGATATTGGTGTTGGTTTGGGTTTGATATAGGTTTTATAGAGAAAATAAATTGTATGTTATATTGTTGTTGGTTTGTGTTTGATATAGGTTTTATAGAGAAAGTAATTTTTTTTTTTTAATAAAAAACGAGCCCAACGGCTCTATTCACGCAACCCAAGAACCCTTCACGCTATTCCCAGCCGCTAGCCCATCCGTGCCTGCCTCTTTTTCCGCGCTCGCGCCCCTCTCGCGCCCCTCTCGCGCCTCGGTGGTGTGGTGCTCGCGCCCCGGGGCGCGAGCGGAAGGGCTTTCGCGCCCCTTCTCGCGCTCCGCACCCCTCAGCCTTAGACAGGACAAATATTCATTAAATGCGGCTATTATTTAATTAGGGAAAATGTTTAAATATAAAAGAAGACGACGTGTAAGACTATGTGTAGTGGAATGGCTACAAAATAGGCGTTTTGCGTCATATGACGTCCAGTCAGTAAAGAATGAATTTTTGTTTCTAAGGGTGTGTAATGATATTGTGGCTTAATATATATACACATATAACACAAACAAATATAATAATAAAAAAAAGAAAAGAGAAGAAGGCAACAAAGAGTTGCCCCCCCCTTTATCGGCCCACAAATCGTCGGGGGGGGGGGGGTTATCGTCCATTGTCGGATTTCACCCAGACAAGGCGCCCACTATGGGTGGCCTGAAAATGTTTTGTGGCTTAAAAACCCCTAAAATGTCGAGAAAATAATAGAAAAACATAACTCAAAATATAAAGGTGTAACGGATTTTATAATCACAACTAACATATTTTGTTTGATGTCGGTCCCAACTAGCGCTTTGACTGTTGACAGTCCCATCTTTTAACGTATGTGTTCCCAGTCTTCTTCGGCTAATAGAATCCTAATGCCGTTAACGCTTTTGACCGGAAAAGGCACATTTTTTACTGGAAAAATCTACCTAAACACCAACTGACTCACCACCAACTGACTCACCACCAACCAGCCACCATCACTTAAGCACCACTGACTGATTTCGAAGATGGTTCTAAGGTTCCCATGACCTCAATAATTGGGGTTTTTACTAGAAAAATGTCCGAAAGATCCGATCTAAGGTTACGAAGATGTTTGGGACTAAAATATTGAGTTTTCCAGAAAAAATGTGTCTTTTCCAGCTAAAAATGTTTTTCCGGTGACTTGCAACTAACGACGTTAGAGTTCTGTTAGTCACGGACCGTTATGAACAAATATGATAAAACGTATGATCGTTATTTGCAATTTCATTAGTTGGGATTGGCAGTGACCAAAAAATTATAGATATGATACACTATAAGTAAAAAAACAAAACAAGTAAAAAAAACTAAAATGTTTCCTCTGTCTTTCTCGTTAAAAAAAGATAAAAAGAAACAATGTCGAAGAAAATAGAAAAAATGACGAAAATAAATAAAAAAACACAAGGATAATAAAAAAAGACACAATAGATTGTAAAATATAACACAATGGCAAGTAAAATATAGCCCAATGTTGAGTAATATAACATGATATCAAAGAAAAAAGACACAATGTCAGGAGAAAAGACACAATAAATGACAAAAATAAATAAAAAGACCTAGTGATATTTTCTCCTCAACATTGTATTTTTTATTTTCAAACGAGGATGACGAAAAAATCATTTTAGTTTTTTTTTGTTTTTGAATTATATTTTGAGTATTGATTTTTTTATTAATATTTTATTATTATTTTGAGAGGTATTTTCTCTCTCTTTTATTGCCACAAAAATTTTCCTTTTGTTGAATAACTTGACCCTTTATTTAGAAAAAAATAGAATTTTAATAACCCAAACTATCAGTTATTAGTTAATATTAATTCTTACTAAAAGTCTGAATAATAGTAATCTCAACTTTCAATTTTGTTACAATAATGATTTCAATTCAGTAGGCCGTTAACTAGATATATTTATGATGATGTGGCACTTACATGGCAATGGGTTGGGAATTTATATATTTGGATCTAATTTTCGTTAATAAAATAGAATGTTTGCATAGAAAAATAAGACGTGAAATGTTTGAACCCAAGACCTACATATTAAAATATGCAAGTCTAACCCAAGAGCCAAGAACTTAATTTAATTAATATTTATTAAAACTTAGTTAATGCAAGGTTATATCTTGCAAGGGCGAATCCACGGTCAGCTGTGGGAAGGGGGCAGTTATTACTCTTGAATATTTTTTTTTGGTGTTATACATATGTGAATATCCCGAGGGCCCCAACCTTCAAAATAATGTTTTGCAATCGCTCACTTAAAATTTTGCAACTAAAGAGAAAAGACGAAGAATAATGAAGTATCAGAGATTTTACCAACCACATTAAGGAGCTCTGCAAGTGCAAGTAGAAATTAAAGAAAGAAGACGATAATATAAACAGAGTTTAATTGTTTATGTAAAATATATGTTTCTTTTTTTCTTTCTTAGACAACCAATAGGACAATGTTGTAGGTTTATTAGAACGGGCCACCTAACCCACTACTCCTACACTCACTGTGTTGGAATCCTAGTAAAATCGACAACAATATTGATAAGAGTTCAAAGTTTGCCCTATTGCAGGACTAGGTTACAAGTGTTACAAATGGAATATGAGTACAAGAGTAGTATGTAGTTAATACAAGTGAAGTATGAATGTACATAAACAAATCCCTATCCTTTCTTATATAGGCAGAGGAAGTACAAAAGACTAAGCCTAGATCTAAGGGGCTTTGTTACTAGGCCTTTCTTACTCGGCTTGCCCTTTCTTCTTGTCTCGACATGCTCTTTGGTCTCGCTCTAGGGCCAAACATGGGGAACCTTATCAAGACCTCTAGTCTAGTGTCCTTATTATTTATGATAAGGATAATGGACTAGTCCCAGCCACACCTTCGCATCCTTGATAGGCTCATTCGCTTTGCCTCTCAGGCCTAATTATTGATTTTGACGAGATTTTCTTTTGACATCGGCACTAAGTATGATGTGGCCGGAACATCCATTAAACTGTTCGAGTGGCCAAACCTGTTATATTTCAAGTGATAAGATAAAACCTTAGTTGAAGCAGGTAATGTTTGATCTACCTGGTCTGGACCCTAGATTTCATGTTTTGGCGCAACATATTTGGAGTGGCTCTTGACCTGAATCTCTTGATGGTTTAAATCTACCGTGGTAGAAGCAAGAGTTCCCACTTCTACATAATAAAGGGTGAGTGAGTCGTTAGATAAGATAAAAACCAAGTGTTTCTAAATTCAGCCCCATACAATACGCTTAGTCCTGGGTTATCCATAAAAGTCCCCCAATTCCTTACGTTAATTATTTGTGATTGGGACAAGGACTACTAGCCCAAACCTTTTCATCATGGCCCAACCACGACTATATGTCTTTTCTTTTAGGATGGTTTTGTATGGTGAGGCGGTAACTTGATGGAAAGTTCGACGATTATCCACAAGTTAGGAAAATAAAGTTGCGAGGTTATGGGAATTGATCATGAGAGGTTTTTTAAACGAAAAAGATTCAGGATTCTTTATACCATTGACGGTCTATTTAGTTATAGCGATGCAATTTTGGGAAAAACAAACGATGAGGAGGAGATTTGGCACAACCTTGGCTTTATGAATTATTTATGGAATATGGTGATTGTCTTTGTGAATGGAGGAAATAAAGAAATTGACTGATATAAGTGCACTTTATTGGGACATAGTCATACAAAAAGAGTTCCGAAGGTCAAAGGTTATCTGTGTAAAGGAAGGGGCCAACACAAATGGGCTATCAGTTGATTATGACATTTGGAAACTTGTTACGAAGCCGTTGTTTGGGGTGGCGGCGGTGTTATGGGTAGGAGTGCGACTAATATGATCACCATTAAGGGCGCTCTTGTAATAACATGGGCTTGTTTAAGCAGTGATGGATCATGTGGCCCGCTGAAAGGGCTCAAAGTATACATGCAAGGGTTATTTGTTGGGTGGACCCTTTGGCAGGAGAAGATTTACAAGTCAAAGAAAACATATATGATCTTGTATCTCTTGGTTCTTGCCCAACGATTTCTACCCATCGTGTCTCCCAATCAGTCTTGCCTTCAATCCTAGCGTGGTTTGGACTGGAGGCATAGCTGTCTTGACCAGGCTTTTTGCCCAAGCATGGTTTATATATATGATTATATGTTTTCCTTCCTTTATGAAACTTGATTTAGACAAGTCCCCTAAAGCTTAGTTCCTCTGGTTACTTGTTAATTCTTCCTTCATGGGATCTTCTTCTTGACCAGGCTTTTTGCCCAATCTATTATCCTTATTATTTATGATAAGGGTAATGGACTGGCCTATGCTTTCTATATGCGCCTTTTCTTTTCCCTAAAATCCGATGGGCATATCCTTATTATTTATGATAAGGGTAATGACTAGTCAGGCCCATGATTGAAATCGACAGTAGTTTTATAAATTGCTCATTACATTTTGAATAGGACTTTCTTCTTGCTAGAGCGCAATGCAAATGCAATTGCCTATTGAAAGACAATAATAGTTAAAAACAAGCAGCTTGTTCTTACGGTGTAACGCCATGTTATTTCTTTATGCTATTGAATCATAACAGTGGTCTTGAACTTGTGGGGTGATGCCGATATATATATGAGAGCTTGAATCCAACTGTTATTTGTAAGAAGGTTCTTCATAAGACATGTTGATGTCGTGTCTGCGGTGTCGTTAAAGTTGTTATGATGGATTTTTAGTTTTCACACAAGATCGTGTTTTAAATTTATAAAAGTGATTTCTACTAAGACTAACCACACACAAAATACGCAAGTGTACCTATCGTACATGTAGAATGGTATTGGTAAGAACCAAGTATCGATCCGTGGACACAAATATTTCAAATAATAAATCTTCATTTTAATTTAATCGAAGGAGATAATCATTTTTGGGGTGATTTTTAAACTTTTTACAATAATATATATATATATATGTGTGTGTGTGTGTGTGTGTGTGCGTGTGTGAATAAGAGAGTAATTCAAAATGAGTAAATCAATTATATGAAGGTTACCATCTAAAATCAAGAATCTACTCCATTATTCCTTGATAGTTATAAAGTAAATATGTGATAAACTTGATTTAATAATGTATGATAGAATAGTCCTTCATTTCTAAGTGAACTTACCCTATGACATAAAAGAAAGTAGCATGCATAACTTCATGTCTACCACGAGAATGTCTGTTTAAGTAAGTAGTTTTAGTAAAGTATAAAGAATAGGATTTACTTTGATTTCTCAAATACCAATTCTAACACCTTCGGGTGGTTATAGTTTAGTCACACAACCTCCCCTTGGTTGATTTAAGTAGATTATAATTACACATTTCTTTAACATATGATTTCTTTATATAGCATGATAGACTAAGAAATCGTGTTAACAATGTTATTTCAGAATTATCAAAACTAGAGAAATAGATCATAGCTTAGATCTCATCATTTCTAAGTACAGTCTAAGGATCCATGTTTTATCTTAGATAAGTTATCAAGATATTTTTTTTTACCATTTCTAGTCTCCAAGAACATAAGTGAACCATGAATTATTATTAATCATCAATCTTGATTTGTTGAGTTAAAGTTTCAAAACATTTTTCATCAAATGATAATTGCAAAATAACCATGTACTTTACTAGAACTAAATCACATATTTAATATAATCATTAAGTAAAACAAAGCTTCTTCATATAAATTAGATGGTAAATAAAGTTTTAGCTCACGGTGAGCATAGTTATAAACATCAAAGGATATGAAGATAACAAACACATGATTAAACTAGAACAATCTAACCAAATATGGATGAATCTTCCTCCTTTAATGGTGATGGATGATGATGATGATGATGGGTGATGATGATGATGACCTCCAAGCCTTCAGACTCTCCACATGATCTTCAATATGAGTGTAAAGTGAATGTTTTATAAGTGAACCCTGTATAGAATTCTCTCCAAGCACACCCTTTTAAATGCAACATGCACCTCTATTTATAGGTTGTCTGGGTGATCAGGCACGACCCCGTGTATAGTGAAGCACGCCGCCATGTCCAGGTGTCCAGTCGTATTAAATCCTCTGTCAGATCGTACATGTTGACTCACCACGGGGGTGTGCTTTGTGAGGCACCGGCCCATGTTTTTGGGTGTATGTTATATTTTCTTTTGCCTTTATGAAAGGTGAGCACTGCCCCATGTTCCCTAAAACACGGCCTCGTGTCTAGCTGTCCAGTATTTTTTCTTTTCTTGCATAGAAAAGCATGGGGGCGTGTTCCATGAAGCATGTGGGTGTGTTTTGCTGTTTTCTTGGGTTTTCTTTGATTTTTCTTTGCATTTTCATTCGTTTATTCGTTTGAGGCTTGAATATATCTGAAAATATATTTTGACATGATAAGTAGTTATTTGAACTATAGTATGCGATAGAAATTGCAGTTTTTAGAGATTATTTGATGCTAAAAAGATGTATATTTTTATATACATCAAACATGCCTACACTTGAACCTTGCTTTTCTTCAAGCAAGCTACGTATAAAATATTCTCTAAAAATAGCAAGTCAGGACCATGGCTTAAACATCCCCAAAAAGAGTTCCGAGAAATGGGAACAAAATAACCAACTTTAAATCATAGGAATATATGTAGTGATATATAAAAAATGTGATTTGTTTTTTTATGAGCTTCCGTTTATGCAACATCACGTTCTTACAATGTTCACACACACTCGGCTTTATATCTGATCATACATGTTATGTATGAAAACTCTTAGC